>NC_084621.1:40369477-40584477 GCF_033978795.1 Nerophis ophidion | reverse complement strand
TAGAAATATCAAAATTTGTGTTTTTGGACAGTGCAGCCTGATACCGCATGAGTAATATACAACTCCTGGAAAAAAAATTATGGAATTACCAGACTTGGAGGATGTTCATTTAGCTTAATTTTGGATAAAAAAAAGCAAATAACAGACATGAAACAAAACTACAGTCCTTTTAAATGGCATCTTTCTGGCTTTAAGAAACACTAGAATAAATAAAAAACATAATTTGTGGTAGTCAGTAACATTTATTTTTAGATCAAGCGAGTGATTAAATAAGGAATCACTTAATTCTGAGGAAAAAAACACAACAGCACACCACTGGTAATTTGTTGCACCACCTCTGGCTTTTATAACAGCTTTCATCCTCAGAGGCAGGGACTTTTTGAGTAACAAACAAAACTCTTCATCAATCTTGCTCCAACTTTCTCTGATTGCTGTCATCAAATCAGCTTTGCAGGTTAAAGTCTCGTCCTGGACTATTGTCTTCAATTTCAACCACACATTTTACATTTGATTGAGATCTGGACTATTTTCAGGACATGACACTGACCTTATGTATCTTTCTTCAAAGAAAGTCTTCAGTTTTTGCTCTATGACAAGATGCAATGTCATTATGAAAAACGATGTCATCATCCCCAAACATTTTTTTGCATTGATGGAATAAAATGCGTGTCCAAAATGTCAAAATAATCTTGTGCATTTATTGAAGATGTAATGATGTTGCACGATTGCAACATGAAACATTCCTAGTTTGTGAACCCGTTCTCAAACCATGGTAAATGGGTTATACTTGTATAGCGCTTTTCTACCTTCAAGGTACTCAAAGCGCTTTGACACTATTTCCACATTCACCCATACACACACACATTCACACACTGATAGCGGGAGCTGCCATGCAAGGCCCTAACCACGAACCATCAGGAGCATGGGTGAAGTGTCTTGCTCAAGGACACAACAGATCGTGACGAGGTTGGTAGGAGGTGGGGATTGAATCAGGAACCCTCAGGTTGCTGGCACGGCCACTCTCCCAACTTCGCCACGCCGTCCCCGTGGAACAATGGCAATAAAGTGAAGTGAAGTGAAGTGAAGTGAATTATATTTATATAACGCTTTTCTCTAGTGACTGAAAGCGCTTTACATAGTGAAACCCAATATCTAAGTTACATTTAAACCAGTGTGGGTGGCACTGGGAGCAGGTGGGTAAAGTGTCTTGCCCAAGGACACAACGGCAGTGACTAGGATGACTGAAGCGGAAATAGAACCTGCAACCCTCAAGTTGTTGACACGGCCACTCTACCAACCGAGCTATGCTGCCCACTATTCTGATTCTGATGGCCATCTCCCCAGTGCCATTACCTGACATACAGCTCCATATCATCAATTACTGTATAAATGCGCATGTTTTCTTCAGGCTGTCGTCTTCAAAAATCTTTTTGGAACGGCACCAAACAAAAGTTGTACGTCATCACCGAGGATGTCGTGGTGGTTTGTGCAGCCCTTTGAGACACTAGTGATTTAGGGCTATATAAGTAAACATTGATTGATTGATTGATCACCGTGCCCAATGCATATTCACGATTCATCACTAAATGACTTATTCAGTCATCCATAATCCACTATTCATTTTCCTTGGCCCATTGGAACCTTGTTTTTCATGTTTAGGTTTTAATGATGGCTTTTGTTGAGCTTTTCTGTATTTATATCCCATTTCATTTAGGCGCTTTCTTAACAGTTCACACTGACGGTGACTCCAGTTTCTGCCCATTTGTTCTTGTTCTTGATGTTTTCCTCGGTCTACCAGTATGCTTGCCTTTAACAACCTTTCCATGTTGTTTTTACTTGGTCCAGATTTTAGACACAGCTGCCCGAACAATTAACATCTTTTGCAACATTGCGTGATGATTTACCTTCTCGAAGACGCTTGATAGTTCTCTCCTTTTTATCATTTGACATCGTTCGTGTTGGAGCCGTGATTCATGTCAAACAAGCTAACAGCTCTCCAAGATGGGAAAACTCATTTTTAACTGCAGACTAATGAACAGATTCAATTTGATGGAGGTGTTAGCTTGGGACATGAACATTCATAAGACGATTTTATTTTTTTTCTCAGAATTGAGTGATTCCATAAGTCCCATTCCATAAAGTGTTTTCTGCTTTTATTCCAGAAAATTAAACAATCAAATAAACATTTCCCAAGTTTGGTGATTCCATCATTTTTAGAGTGTCCGTCCTGAGATTGGTAGGTCTTGAGTTCAAACCTCGGCCAAGTCATACCAAAGACTGTAAAAATGGGACCCATTGCTTCCCTGCTTGGCACTCAGCATCAAGGGTTGAAATTATCAAAAATGATTCCCAGGCGCGGCCACCACTGCTGCCCAATGCTCCCCTCACCTCCCAGGTGAGGATCAAGGGTTATGAGACAAATGCAGAAGATAATTTCAACACCTCTAGTGTGTGTGTGACAATCATTGGTACTTTACCTTTTAACTTTATAGGCTGTATTCAAAAAGCTTACATGATGCATTGTTGTTAATTATATAACTTCGCTTCAAATAAACCCAAACTACTGCCAGGGTAAAAAAAAAATTGTTAAAAAGTAAGCATGCTAACTTCAAAAACAATTTGGCGCACTCATCCCTCAAGTCAGCGGACGTGACCGCAAGGAAAATATTTGAGCAGACCGCTTCGATGGACGCTGACATGACTTCCATGTGTAAGCCTAGACATAAATAAGAGAAAATATGAGCTGAGGGATCTCGGTGGGGAAGAGCTCGGGTCAGACAAGTGTGGGGCTTCTGTTAAAAGAGAATATTGGGGAGAGGGGGAAGTACATTTTTTTTTTTTTTTTTTTTTTTAAACAGTAGGCGCTTAGCAGAATCAAATCCGCACACACACAAAGGGGTTAATGCGTTCACACTAACAGGATGAGCCCAGCTTGACCCCACTATGGCCATTAATCAGCTGATGGGAAGAATTCCATTCAAATGTATCGCAAGTCAGGAAAACTGGTAAAAGAAAACAATAAAAAAAACATGAAGACAATCAGTTAACGTCTTGAGGTAGATGGACACTTGGACGTCAAATACGATTTGTCCCAATTGTCGGTTTATTCTTCAGACTCTCAATTTACCTCATAAGCAATACTGGAAAAAGACGAGTTCATCCATTCCAGGTAACATTTTAACGTACTGTAAATGCTCCCATTAAGTCTCCGGGTGTGAAGTCTACAAAAATAAATACTACCTAGCATCATAAACAGCTGTAGCGGTAGGCAACCCCCTTGATGCAGTTATTATCGCCGCAAGATGCCAGTAGCAGCATTTGAAGTAACATGACTAATCAACATCCAGCAGCTGTCTTTACGTCTGCAAGCACTAGTATATGTTGGTGTTCAACTTTTTACTCAAATCAGGGAGATTAATGCTGATTTAGCAGACTACTATCTGCAGTAATTACAACATTGGTTCTGTTGCTTTGTTTTGCAATATACAGGTACTTATTAGGAAACCTTGAAGTTAAAAAGAGCTACATTTAGAACAGATGTGGTGTTATCACAAAATATTTTTTTATGTAACATTCATGAATGAGCTAATAATGTTGTGATAATAATAATAATAACAATAATAATTTGTGCTCATTTGTAAGTATTATACAGTACTTTGTAGGGCTGGGCGATATGGCCTTTTTTAATATCCTGATATTTTCAGACCATATCGCGATACACGATATATATCTCGATATTTTGCCTTAGCCTTGAATTAACACTTGATACATATAATCACAGCAGTATGATGATTCTATGTGTCTACATTAAAACATTCTTCTTCATACTGCATTAATATATGCTCATTTTAAACTTTCATGCAGAGAAGGAAATCACAACTAAGTCAATTGACCAAAACTGTATTTATTAAACAGTTATTAGTGGGTGACTTTTCAAATGATGCTACATATTAGCAGTAATGCTACTTCTGGTAGCAACGCTTGTGCCCCACACTTGACAAATTAAAGTTGTCTATTCGACATCTTCCCGCTTGAAGCCGAACCACCGCCAGACGATGGACCCTCTGCTGTTTTTATTGGGAATTAATTCTTCCTTCATTTGTTACCAGATTCGCACCTTCTTTCTCTCGTATTACCACTCACACGGCTTCGCTAGCATCACAGCTAACGTTACCCATGCTGCTACCTCTCTGCTCGGGGAGGGCGTGTGACGTTGCACGCATGACGTATGCAAGAAGGTGCGCTTGTTTTAAGTCTCTGTGAGAAGGAGAGACAAGAAAGAGGGAGAGATGCATGCAGTTTAATGCCCGCAGCTAAAAACAACTGCGTGAGAACGTATACTCGAATATCACGATATAGACATGTTCTATATCGCACAGAGACAAACCCGAAATATATCGCATACATCGATATATCGCCCAGCCCTAGTACTTTGCATGCAGTTCCAATTCCAAGACGTTAGATGGCAGTTGTGTATAGGCTATGGTGTGTTCTATATTGAAGAAGTAGTCTTTGCTATGAAGCTGAATGACTGACCAGTCTTTTTGTTGTGCCCTACAAAGTGTAAATACTGTAAGTTATGTACATCTTAGTTGTATGAATCATTCTCAAATTTGGAAATGTTAAAATCGCCATGTAAAATCACTAATACTGATCAGTAGCATGCATATGTAAAAGACAATGTAAGTTAGCATCAAGTTAGCGTATTTTTGAAAAAGTGGAAATATGTGTATATGTATATATATATATATATATATATACATATATACACACACACATATATATATATATATATATTTATACACACATACATACACACACATATATACATATACACATTTACGTACATATACACAGTACATATATACACACACACGCACACTTATATGTATACATACATGACTTACAATTAATCAATTGTCCAAAATGCTTGTTGTTTTGACAGAGAAAATAATATCTATACATGACTAGAATTTTACCTTAACATAGGTTTATGAGCATTTCCAATTCTGACAAGAAATGATTACCCAATAAAGCAGTTTTCCTTGACCAACAGCTCGGTCCAAGACTTAGACTGGCTTATTTAGAGCTCCTCACTAGTAGGCCCTAATCTCCTTTTGCTAAACTACTTCTCATGGCATGACGGGATAAGAGGCTGCACCTTCGGTCACATATTTGCCCCGTCCTCATCTTCGGAGGGGCAGGGGCATTATGCCAAAGATAAGACAGAATAATTCCCAGGTGCAGCTCCTGACTGTGGACGTGTGCACCAATGCTGCAGTTCATCTTTTATCAATCAGAGTTAATTACTCACAACATGTCAGACCCGAGCATTCCTGACAGTCCTCTCGTGCCACCATCCCTGATCGGAGGCATGGGCAATGTAGAGACCATATCTGTGTGTGTGTTTATAAAAACATGATTAACCCACTCAGTCAGCGTGGACTCAAGAGTCACCTTCTACCCTTGACAGCCCCCCTTTCTGGTTGGGAGCGCTGCTGATGGATGAGTGACAGCAGTAATGACATGATGAACAGCTGCTCTACTGAGGCCAGAACGAAGCACCCAGACTCAAACTAAAATAAAAATGACTTTCCAGACTTTTCCCAGGCGAGCTATAGTCTTCTTTTTAAATTGGTAGCGGATGTCCAACCTGCATTAAGCAATATAACAAGCTTATGGTCTTTACGGTGTACAGTAGCATACAGTATATGGAAAAAACCCGTACTTGTCTGGTATCATTCATCTTGATTTAATTAAAGGGCACCTACTATGCAAACTATTTTTACCTATTGGTACCGATTTTTGTGTATTTAGGACCTGTATTAGTCACACAACTTTAAATTCATGGACACATAGCAGAGATATTTATAAAACAATCATGCCTTCCTTCATACTTCCACTAAACGAGCCCTTTGGAATTTTCCCAAAGTGTAACGTTGTTCCCGTGTGTGACATCGTCAGAGATTTACCCAAAGTGCTTTGCCCGAGTCCGCCATTGTAGTCAGCAATATAGTCTATAAGTTCCTTCTTTTCCTTTATCATCTTGTTGTGAGGCAGACGGGCTCGTACATGCACATGCGTCCTCCGCTATGGCCATTTGTAAAAAAAAAACTAGCGTATAGCTCTAACTTATATCTGTCAGTAGACTCGATATGAAAGCGTTAAAAACTACAACATAGATGGATGGATGGATGGATGGATGGATGGATGGATGGATGGATGGATGGATGGATGGATGGATAGATAGATAGATAGATAGATAGATAGATAGATAGATAGATAGATAGATAGATAGATAGATAGATAGATAGATAGATAGATAGATAGATAGTACTTTATTGATTCCTTCAGGAAAATTAAAATTCCAGCAGCAATGTACAGAGTTAAAGTTAAAGTAGTTAAACTACCAATGATTGTCACACACATACTAGATATGGCAAAATTATTTTCTGCATTTGACCCATCCCCTTGATCACCCCCTGGGAGGTGAGGGGAGCAGTGAGCAGCAGCGGTGCAGCACCCGGGAATCATTTATGGTGATTTAACCCCCAATTCCAATCCTTAATGCTGAGTGCCAAGCAAGGAGATAATGGGTCCCATTTTTATAGTCTTTGGTATGACTCGATTTGAACTCACGACCTACCTATCTCAGGGCGGACACTCTAACCACTAGGCCACTGAGTATGTCAGTTGAGATCAATTTAAAAAGTAAAAAGTAAATAATGGGGGTATAGATGGAAACAAAATAGAAAAATATTGCAATAAGAATAAAAATAAAAAGCAACAATGGGAATAAAAATATAACAGTAAAATAAGAATATAACAAGAGAAACTAGGCAGTAGTGACCATGTTATGAAAAAGTATTGCGTGGATGACGGCATGTCGTAGTGGAGGCGTGTAAAAAAAGATCCCCCACAAAACGAGGCATCCTGAAGAGACGGTTACTCAGCAGCTTGAAAGATAATCTATGCAAAATGTTGACCAAAGAACCACCATTACATGTTATGTAGATCACAAGGAAGTGTCTTAAATGTAAAAAAAAAAAAAAATCCTAATATAACCCTTTAAGTTATTATTTATTATACTGCACAAATGCTTAGTGCTGCACTGCACCATCAAACAGCATGAAAACTGCACCTAATGACACTTCACACAACGTGATTGCTCAGCTGCTGACAGATGACACGTTGTGGCGCCCCAAAGTCAACCTCTAAATGAGCCTATGCTTAGATTGTCCTGAACCAGAAGCAAAAAAACATGCAGTATCAACATAAGATAGACAAATCAAAGATGTAAACATTTATAAACCCGACCAACAACCGCACAATCACGACCTTTTCCTCTGAGTCATCAAAAGTGCTGCGTCATGGAATTAAGTCAACGCCAGCTGCCGGTTTAGGATATTTAAATGTAAATACACGGAAACCGCACCGACTGCATTTATCTTGTTGGGGCAAAACGATACTGTGACTTGTTTTAAAAAACTAAAATTACCATTCATTATGGAAAATGCAACCCTGGGAAACATCTAATTACTTTCATAGCTGCCACATCGCTGAACAACAAACTTAATTCCACCTATTTATGATTAAATGACTCATGAAACTGCTTTTGGAGAATATGTTACCTGGGTGTCCAAAAAGTGAAGCACATTTCCCGTTTCTTTTGGTCTTTTTATAGATATCGGTACTGGGAAAAACTAAAGTCGTTTTCTTACAGTCTGGTGTTTGCGGCAACAAACTGAACAGTCATCTGTAATCCCTAAAAACTTCACGATTGATATACAACTGAACTTCCTTTTTTGGTTTACCACATACATTTTATATACTTGTTGCCAGGCAGAATACAAACTGAAGATGAGCAATGTGTCCTACAATCTATATTCACAAAATCTATATTGCAATATATATTGCAGCTTAAATAATAAATCCAATAAAGGATTTAGCATATAAATGATAACAGAACCATTTCAAAACGGGTTACAATAATTTGACTGATTTTCATGTTGCATTATTTTGTCAAAACTATTAGCATACCAATGCTGATACTTGAAATTTTCAAGATCATTAAATTATAAATACATATATATTTTTTTATCACAATCACAACCAGACAAAAAACACAAGATGGCAGCCTAACAATAATAATCAAATATTTAAATAATTTTCATTTGTATTATTTAGTTTTGGTACATACAATAATGTGAGCAAAATAAAGTTAAAAGGGAAAAATACATAAACATAAGCAAAAAACAATGCTGGCTCCAGTACCAGTGATGGTACTTGTAAGAAACTTAGTTTATTTGCCACCATGGAGGCAAGGATTGCTTCGCACTATGTCTATGTCAATTATATAGTATATCGTCTATATCACGTACCCCTGATGTAAATATTGCGGATCCCTAATGTAAAACGTAGGGCTCAATCAGCATTGCCCAATTGGTCAATTTGATTGCAGTGTGAAACAGGGCAGTACATGATTTTGAGGAAGAAGAATATAAACATTTTTGTGTCTCATTTACTATTCTTATCTCATGTATTCTTTTATAGAATAATATAATATATATATATATATATATATAAACCCTGAATATTAGATGGCCACTCTTTTTCCAAGGTTTGATTTAGGAGACTTTCTTTAAAGACACACCCAAAAATAAAATAAATCATGTTTTTATGCAAGTAAATTAACTGGTAATTTATTACAATAAGAATATATTATATTTATTGGATGTTTTTCAGTTGTTTGATGACTCTGCTTTATTGATCAGCATTATATTTAAAAAAAGCATCATAACTCCTCTGTTTGCTAAATTGCCCAACATTTGAGCTTGTTTTTTTCCCCAAGTGTGTTGCAGCTGCATCTCTCCACGCAAGTCACTTAGGGACCTACAATGATTTTCATCTTTGGGATAACAATGTAAAAAGGTACGACGTTGGATACTCGTGTTAAAACGATTCCAAAACATCAAATCAATCAAATCATTTTGCAGTCTGGCTACGATGTGACCTCACAGGGCGGCGGGCTCACTTATTCAGACGTTAAGTTAAGCTCTCAGCCAGCTTCAGGCTATGAGGAAACATGAAAATAGGTCACATAAAATATAATTTTCATGCGCATAATAACATTGACGTGCGACATGTGGTGACATAAAAGCTGCTCTTCTATGCTTTTTTATAATGACTTATGTGGGCAGGTGTAACTAATGTAACTGGGTGAATCTATATTATGTTTATCAGCCGTGTCTGTAAAAAAAAGCGTTCACGACTTTAAGTCCAAAAAGTTCTATTTTGGTTTCATCTGACCACATGACATTCTCCCAATCCTCTGCTGTATCATCCATGTATCCATTTTGGTATAAAAAAAAACTTGTCGTGTTTGGAGGAAAAAGAATACTGACTTGCATCCCAAGAACACCAAACCTACTGTGAAGCACGGCTGTTTTTCGGCTAAGGGGACAAGACAATTGATCCCCGTGTTAAAGAAAGAATGAATGGGGCCATGTATCGTGAGATTTTGAGCCAAAACCTCCTTCCGTCAGTGAGAGCTTTTTGGATTTTTTTTTTCACATTCTGTCTCTCACAGTTGAAGTGTACCTATGATGAAAATTACAGACCTCTGTCATCATTTCAAGTGGGAGAACTTGCACAATCGGTAGCTGACTAAATACTTTTTTGCCCCACTGTGTGTGTATATATATATATATATATATATATATATATATATATATATATATATATATATATATAGGTGGCGTTACCGTAGAACAAAATATATGCAACATTTAGCCCAAATCATATCCAAAACAATATGTAAACCAGAAGGAAATGTTTCAATTATAGATAAAAATCATTATAGGGTCCCCTTTAAGTGTGAGTGACATGAAGAAAAGCTCTGACTTGTTTGATTTTAAGTTATCCGGGATCACTAAATCTATATGTTTCGCACAACATGACAATTTTTTTCCAGAATTTTGTAGTTCTGACAATAAAAATAAACCAAAGCCCAAATTCCATTTCAGAAGATGCTCGTTCTAAGAAGGCTCCAGCCCAAATAAATAAGAAATTAGCATTTTATATTCAGGTCAACAGATAACAGCACTGTAAGGGTTTAAGAGACATTTGTACCACTCTCTCTAACCCTAAAGGTACTTTCCTTATTGTACTAACATGGATAATAGTAGATGCTATTGCTAAGACCTGTTTTTCCCCAGAATCTACTGTTTAACAGACAACACTGGATAATTAACAAAAAGAGAATGTGATCGCTGAGACTCTGCAGGACACCGTCCACTTCAAGCACTGATGTGAGGCCAAAAATGTTGGCCTCCATTTGGTTTAATCACGAGCAGCTCTACAATACCTCACACAAAGTATAACAATAACAACCTCTCTGCCCCCTTGTGCATGGATGTCACGTAATGAGATGCTGGCAGACGGTATGCTGCCTTCAAAGCTCAATGATTGGAATTTAAATGTATCCACCATGGGAAAAGCCAGGCCGGGGAGAAAACACATTGCCTTAAGGACAACAAGCAAAGACCGTTGGTATGAAAGAACCACAGCGGCGGTTCTGAAAGTGTTTCTTAAAGACCTCTCCGTCGTAAACCGCAGCAATTACATTCCAAAGCCGCAAAAATGTGCAGGAAGGGTTGCTCTCTGACCACTGCCAAGGTGAGAAAATCTGAGGTTTGCGTGGCAGCGCCAACATGAGTCAGCAAGCTTATCTGGTAAGATGCGTGAAATCAACACAAGAGCCTCCCTTTCCAAACTCATTCATCACTTTGCCCCCTCGGTTGTTAATTCTGAAAATTTATACAAAATTGGGTCAGTCGAACTGTCCGTCATGGCCGAGAATTTATTTTATCAGCACTTTGGGAAAGAGGCCAAATCTCCATCCCGTCCAGGCTCTTATCTGGCTGTGCTGTGCATTAGCAAGCAGCTGTACTCACAGGTCGGATGCGTGCAAGCTTCCATGTGCTCACGTTAGTTGGACAATCTTCACTCAGAGTGCTTTTTGCTATAGAAACTGTTTAATGTCCATTCTTGTTCTATTATGCCTCTGGAAGCGCGGCCAACGTCAACATTTTAACATCACATGCAATAACATTAGCATCCATTTAAAGGCAAAACCCAAAAGAATAGGAAGTCCATTGGAAACAACAGCTGTAAGCCACAAAGTGAAGAAATAGCAGCCATAAAACCAAAACAATGAGCTGGAATACATGACAAGATTTTGGAACTTTTAAGTGGATTTATCAGCGATGACTGAGTCCAGCCAAAAACAAGATTTTATACCTTGGAAGATCTGAAGATCATGGATTTATAGGTTGAACAATTCAGAACCGGACAAATTTATTGACTAAAATACGGTCGACAATATTAACGTTGGCCGCAGCAGGTTACGGACGACGTAAAAAAAGAAGAATGGAGTTCTCTGAAAGTTAAATTCCAATGATTTATTATTTAAGAACTTAATTGTAAATGACTGAATATAAGACAGCATTTCCCCCTGAACAAAACAGGTTGTTGTATATTATTTTTGTTGTATAATGCAAATATCCAAGTGAGTCAGAGCTTTTCTCCCTATCACTCACACACAGGCCCCATTTACACTGCAGTCCTGTGCGCGGGGAAAGATGCAGCCCGCAAGCAGAAAGTGGACATTTCATTACATCTGGTTTCGGTTAGAAAAGTCTATTTTTAATGACCAAATACTCGGTGCATCACTAGTCAATAGTGCGCAAATAATAGACCATATGTAATACATGAATAAATATTGTGATTCCGAAGAAATAGCGATTGTTGAAAGACCAGAATTGACACTGTGGCATGTTTTAGGGATGGGAATGAAGATTTACAAAATCAGCTGAACATTTTTTAATCCTAAAACACTGCTTTGCGGAAAGCCGCACACCGGCCGCACCCGAGTGCAAGCATGCCCCCCCCAGAAAATTTTTGAAATCTATGTTAGCTTAGGATGCATTTCCTGCTATTTTGAGTCAAAATCTAACAATATTCTCCTTGACCAAAATTTCACATTTATTAGCAAATATTTTCATAAAAATGTATCATGTGATGAAATTTATGTATACAAGTTTACACATATATCAAATTCTTGCACACTTTTGGATTATAGACAAAATAGGCCTACAAATGGATTAACCAGAATTCTTCCCCGTAAACTCACTTTACTTAGATGCCTTGCTGATTTCGCGTGGTCAAAGAGTGCCACCTTTCCTCGAGATCCATAGTTCACAATGTCCTTGCAATATAAGCACTGAGCACGTCCCGCTTCATCACACTTTGCAATGTAAACGCTGATCAGTTTGTTTACTTCTACGATATTGTTGTTAATCTTCACCTTCAGTTTGATAGATATATCGAGCCATGCCCAGTTCCACTTGTTTCTCACGCCCTTATCGATATCTTTCGCTAATGAAGCATTCCTATCTTGAATAAGCTTAACCATGTCTGAAACTGTTTTGTCAATAAAGAAACGTGTTAATTGAGAGCTACTGTGTTTTCTTTCCAGATTAGTCGCCGATAAACACAACCAATATAAATGATAAATGATAAATGGGTTGTACTTGTATAGCGCTTTTCTACCTTCAAGGTACTCAAAGCGCTTTGACATTACTTCCACATTTACCCATTCACACACACATTCACACACTGATGGAGGGAGCTGCCATGCAAGGCGCCAACCAGCACCCATCAGGAGCAAGGGTGAAGTGTCTTGCTCAGGACACAACGGACGTGACGAGGTTGGTACTAGGTGGGAATTGAACCAGGGACGCTCGGGTTGCGCACGGCCACTCTCCCCACTGCGCCACGCCGTCCCATATAAACAGAATACGAGTTCAGAAACGCTCACAATAATTGAGGATCAGGGACTAGACATTGTCGGCAAACGACGCGTGCAGACGCCTATAACGGGCAATGCCATTGGTTGATGTTGTCAGCTGATAGAGCTAGCCAATCTGGTGCCTTCACACATTATATTTTTCGCGGGAATTCTCTCCCTTGTACTGATAACTAGGTCAACGCAGAGACAAAAACCACGAGTACCTAACCCCCCCTATAATTTTCTCCCCTGATTCAAATGATTCACAGAAATGAACCTGGGGGCGCCAAAATCGGTGGAATTCCGCGGATCCGCGGAAATCCCCATCCCTGTTATTTGCTTACATGTGAGTTGAAAAGTAAAGCTCCCGTAGATCCATGCTGATGCCCATGTCTCCTCTACTTCCATCAATCCATCCATTTTCTACCGCTTGTCCCTTTTGGGGTTGCTGGAGCCTATCTCAGCTACAATCGGGCGGAAAGCGGGATACACCCTGGACAAGTCGCCGCCTCATCACAGGGCCAACACCGATAGACAGACAACATTCATACTCACATTCACACACTAGGGCCAATTTAGTCTTGCCAATCAACCAAAACAAAATCAAATGTTGGGAAAGTAAACAGAAGAGGAGTTTATGATGTTAAGATCATGGGGATCAAGGAAGCAGAGAAGTCAACCAGATCTTTACAGATCTTTTTACTCTACCAACCGAGCGGCATAGCTCGGTTGGTAGAGTGGCCGTGCCAGCAACTTGAGGGTTGCAGGTTCGATTCCCGCTTGTGCCGTCCTAGTTACTGCCGTTGTGTCCTTGGGCAAGACACTTTACCCACCTGCTCCCAGTGCCACCCACACTGGTTTAAATGTAACTTAGATATTGGGTTTCACTATGTAAAGCGCTTTGAGTCACTTGAAAAAAGCGCTATATAAATATAATTCACTTCACTAATTCACTTTTATCTACCAGTTGTTATTTCACCTTTTTTCTTCTAAAACAAGAAACTCGATTTTATAGTTGTTTTGTCTTAAAATAAAGTGTTTTCCATTTCTTGTAAAAGAGGGGTTGTCTTATATTCAGGGACATTTTATATTTGGGTTAGTCCTGGAACTGGTCTTGTTTTCCAATGTACAGTTTTTTGTAACAATTAGAGCCTTTTAAACATGAAAAATAGCCATATAGTCACCATTAGACTTGTTGCCTTTACTGTGTTCTACTGATCACAGCACTTATCGGTAGTCCGGAGGATCCTCCAAGCATTAACGCTTTGGCCGTCGCCCGTCGCTTGCCCACTACAACACGTCCACAACCTGGAAATACTTTGTCACATCCTGGGGAATTCCTCAAAGTTAGAACCGGGCTTCGAGTACTGAAACTACGGGCGTATGTTGTTCTGCCAAAAGTTGATCACCTTGACAGTCGCAGCTATGATCATTAACTCTGTTGTTAGTGTTCTGTGATGTTAGCATTCTGTGTTGTTAGCATTGTGTGTCCCGCGATGTCATTCCACATCACTTACACCAAAGGCTCACCAATACCATGTGGAGCGGATGATGTACTTCTTGCGTCTCGTCTTTTGACATCGCACGCGCCAAAGGCTTACCAACTTTGAGACGTATTATTGATGAGGCAGGGGTTGGAAGATGAAGTGCACCCAAAAGTTGGTCGAATTGATTTTCGCGGTGAAGATACAGTAGCGCCATGATTAGCCGCCGTGTTGTTAGCGTTGTTAGCGTTGTTCACCCTTGACACGGAAACTGGGTAGAGTTTGTGTTTATTTGGAACATGCATGCATACAACATGATACATCACAATTTCCGGTTTCTCTATTCAACATCTTCGAAAATGAGGAGGAAGAAGCAGACATTCAATCCTACCCCTTTTCCTTTACATAGCAGTTGCTAAAACTTTTGTTCATTTCCTGTTCTCAATTTATTCACAATATAGTCCATTATTAATAAAAAAAAAAAAAAAAATAATAATAAGTGAAGTAAGTTATATTTCATATGGTGAGATAAGTAAGATTATCTAGAAATTAATGGATGGATTAAATAAATTCAGAATGTTTATCATGGTTCTTCATCTTTGTAATTTGTAAACATTTTAAATTTGAAGAGTATCTTGAAATGGATCATATTAGTACATTGTTTGATTTCTTTGCTTAATCCATTCTATAATTTACTTCCACATACTGATAAACTGAAAGTCTTAAATTTTGTTCGTGCGTATAAATGTTTTAAATTAAAATTTTCTCTCAGATTACATTTCTCCTCTTTCGTTGAGAAGAATTGTTGTACATTCTTGGGTAGCAGATTGTAGTTTGCTTTGTGTATAATTTTAGCTGTTTGCAAATTCACTATGACGTGGAATTTCAGTATTTTCGATTCAATAAATAAAGGGTTTGTATGTTCTCTATATCCAACATTATGTATTATTCAAACTGATCTTTTTTGTAACGCTGTTAATGAATGAAGTGTACTTTTGTAGTTATTTCCCCATATTTCTACACAATAACTCAGATATGGTAACACTAGCGAGCAGTACAGTACATGGAATAGTTTTTGTTTGAGAACATGTTTTGCTTTAATCATTATTGACGTGTTTCTTGCTACTTTATGTTGTATATTTTTTACATGAGATTCCCAGTTCATTTTATCATCAATCATTATACTTAGAAATTTGGTTTCATTTACTCTTTCAATTTCTATTCCGTCTATTTGTATTTGTTTGACTTTGAATGTCTTTATCAATAGTTGCACCATAAAAAAAGAAAATAAGAAACATGTACCATAATACATATACAACATAAATACAACTTAATTGAACATTTAATTCAGGCAAAAAAATCCGTAGAAAATGCTTTAAAAAAATATATGACTTAGTAAAGCCGCAGTATTTGGAGCACGACGTGCCAATGGACGACTATAGACAGCTTATGATATATGTGCAATACTACAAACCTGTCATTTTTGCCATTTCCTCCAACTAGACTCTGATTGAAAGTCTGTTTGTTGTGACAATACAAGTTTACTGCACATCCCTTACAGTTAAGTGGCTAAGACATGCTCATGAATAACTTGTCCATGCGTCCAGACATTCGAGCAAGACAACTGCAGCCCGCTGCCAAAATGTCTCCAGTCTCCAAACTGACTGCCAGACCTACAAGGAGGCCACAGTAGTTACAGGAAAACGACAGGAGGATGTTTCCATTTTGGGGAAGACTACATGTCTGCCAGTGTTTGACATTTCAGTCCCTAGAGACATGCAAACAAATCAAAGGCCACAGTGATCCAGCACTGCAGACACTACAAGACTCTGCAAAATAACAGCAAGGCCTAAGCTGAGCACACATTCGATGGATTTCTTTATACTGTACATACAAATGTGCTCTATATTTAAACCGATACATCAGCGCTTATAAATGAAAACTTGTTGAAAGCTCAACTGATGAGCTTGTCCACATCAAGTCCTGCAGGGAGAGACTTTGGAGGGGAGCCATAAAATGACATCCTTCCAGCAGTAAGGTCAAGAAAAAGACATGCATGTGGTAATAAAGTACAGTATAGTGCGTCTTTAGTTACAGTGGGGTACATAACACAATTACAACACTATAATAGTGTAATGTATTTGTTTGCAATCTGTCATCCAGCATCAATGACAAACTGCAATCCTTGTAAAACTTCAGAGGCAAAAAATCCTGACAGAAAAGTTGATGCAGCAACACAAGGTTGGGGATTTGAGCATGCAGCAGCAGAATGTAGGTCATGCAGGTGGGGATAAATGGTCTGCCCGTGCCAGGGGGGATATGGAAGGGGTCTTTTGAGTTTCACATGAGATCGAGTGTGTTTTTCGGGGGGTCAGGGGGTCACTGGTATGATCACGGCTCACATCTTAACCAAAAACATGTCACCAGGTCAGGTTTTGCTTTCATGTTAAAAGGTTGCTGAGTCAAAAGCTTGTTTAGAAACGTAACGTCTTAATTGTGTTGTCAGAGCGCCGGGTGTATGGAGCCATTTGGAGAGAAACCATACCGGAGGCTAAATGTCACCGTTGGGGTTGAGAAGTTGCAGGATGAAAACATGTGCGCTGCTCATTTGCTACATTTCCTCTCACACGGGCAGTGGTTTCTGAAGACGGAATCCAATCAGAGTAACCAACCATAAAATAGAGAGTGAAAAAAAGACTCAAACTTACAAAGCAAACATATGCTGTAAATGTGAAAATGCAAGCATTTTAGACGTCTGTAACGACTCTTAGGGCAACACTGATCAAGAATTGACAATTAGGAGAACAAAGTCATAATCTTAACAAGTGAATTTCATACACAAACCTAAATACACTGATGACTAGTGCCGCTCTACAATCCCAACGATTGCCTCTAGTGTTGGGACAGTTCAAAAAAATACACGCTTTTTGGGAAAATATTTTCTATTATTTTTTATAACTTGTTATCTTCAAATGGCGTCGCTTGCTAGCTTGCATGTACGGTAGTAACACTTCAACATTCATTCTACATTCATTACCACATATATTCACAGATTTCTTCCGAATAGAATAAACATTTTTTAAATTAAAACCCACTAATTTTTCCATGCTCTTTCAAAATAGACTTTTGTCCCTGAGAACACACATCAGATTCACCAAGTTTGTAATAGCTTTTAAAAAATAGCATAGCATATAGCATGTACAGCATGCAGTACATGTTTGTGATAAGTGCTACACTAACAAAAGTTCACTGCAGGTACTGAGGACAACTATGGAAGGCGTTTTTTGTTTTTTTAGCGCCACTGGCTTAGGGTTTTTTTTTTCTGTTTGTCAGCACCATATAATGTTTGTGTATAATAATGTATTTAATGTAAGTGTGACATCATTATTCTTGCTAACTTTATACACAGTAAAATCACCACAGTACTCCACACTGAGTCACCATGAAGGAGGGGTGTACGTGAGCTATCAGGTGCATGTTGCCACCATCTTTTCCCACAATGGAAATAGTTTGTTGTTTAAACTTCATTGAAGAAAACAAATAGTTCCACTCGCCAGCTAGTCAGGATCAAGTCAGATGCAAGAAATATTTTTCAATGCTTGGCTGAATGAATGAATGAATCTCACTGCCAATATGGAGGATTCTATATCCAAGCTCAAAAACTTCTCCACACTGGTCTTTTAGACAAAACAGAAAATCACAAGTTTTCATGTAGAACTGTACGAAAAAAACCTAAGACCCCAAATGTTTATTAATGTTATAAAAACGAATAGTATTTTCTACTGTTGTTAGAAAATACTATTTATTTTTATCACATCAATTACTATTGACTAGAAGATATGAATTTAAAAGAAAAAAAAATCCACAGGCAACAGTTCTTCGCATGGCTTAAACCAAAATGCAAAATGTTTTCTTTTTGCTCGAGGTGCAATAGAAAATAATTGAGAAGCCCTGCTCTCAACCCTAAATATCCATCCATTTTCCACCACTTATTCCCTTTGATATGTTTTTGTTAATGTTTTTAAGGGGGAAAAAAATGCCATTGTATATTTAGGCCTATTCCGTACATTAGATCATTGAACATCATAGTGATGAAGTGTTCATGTGACACATAATGTACTGTTTCATTGTTTGATGCAATGATTATCAATTATTTTCTGTTATGCAATAAATACCCAGTGGTAAAATGTATCTACCGTATATTACCAAAAAGTAGCCCGGGCGTTTATTTCACAAAATCATTTTTGGAGACGGGCGTTTAAAAGAAGCAGGCGGTTATTTGCGCAAGGCTTTTATTTATTTTTGCACCAGCCTGCACCAGGCCATTATTTGGTTACAATGGTTACTGTCCAGTATTTTTTTTTCCTTATAAAAAACTTTAAATGTATAAGTTATTGTAAACATACAAACAAAAAAACAAGACTATCAAAAGAGCAGAGATCAACAAGGCCTCAACATGGCAGTAGTGCAACAATTGTCAAATAGAATACCAATACAGAAAATAAATAAAGTTTTTAAATAAAGCAGCCTACCAGGAAAAATAAAATTATGGTACCAAGTACTCAAGTATAACACCCACCATCAAAACAGAACAATAATAGTGTCACTTAAATAAAATAAAGGCTACAGTATTCCAAGTTTTAAATAAAGCAGCATACAGGAAAAATAAAATTAGGGTACCAAGTACTCTACAAAACCATCAAAACAATAATACTGTTGTATGCCACCGTGTCACTCGCAGTGGCATACAACTCCTTGGCCTTAATGTGGATAATTTTGCGGGACACACGGTGGTTCAGTCCACGAAGGTGATGTATCCACTGACACAAATTAGCATCAAGCTCGTCGCTCACTTTCTTCTTACCTCCGCCAGATAAGCGAGCCCGTTTTCCATCGATTGCCTACCGAGATAGTAGATCTCCCTTTTTTTGTTTCCATTCTCGTACACGTTTTGGGTCAACGTTAAACTGCCTGGCTGCTCCCATACTAGAATTCTGCTCCGCATACTTCAGAACCGCTAGCTTGAACTTTATGTCAGACTTTCTGTTTTTCTTCCCCCTTAAAGTATTCCCGTCCATTAGTTGTGGTGTACCACTATACATGGGCTATTATTAGGAAGAGGCGTTTAATTCCCAAAATGGGCTCAGACCCCGGGCGGCTATTAGGACATGGGCGGGCGTATACTTGGTAATATAGGGTATCTGTGTTGGCCCTGCGGTGAGGTAGCAACTTGTCCAGGGTGTACGCCGCCTTCCGCCCAAATGCAGCTGAGATAGGCTCCAGCGACCCCCGCGACCCCGAACGGGACAAACGGTAGAGAATGGACGAATGGATAATGTATCTATAAAAATTATTGGTAGTACAATTCTGCGTAACATTGTATCCTTGTTAACATTAAAGGAAACAACATTGATTTTTCCTCGTCCCCCACCCTTGTCACAGTGAAGCTAAGCCCAATACTTTGTCAGATTCTAGGATGGCAAACATAATACACGTTCCCTGAGGTCACACGGGCCTCCCCTGGCATTGCACCGCACCACCTCAGGGGGGCTATTTAAGAAAGACTGGTTTAATGCAACTTTTGTAACTTAACGCAAGTTCATGCTCACAATATATTTTTCTTACAAGATAACTTTTTTCTCAAAATGTTGTACCTTTTTTCTAATGAATGTTTTGACCTAGTCCGTGATTGCATGCTTAAAAGCGGCAGAACATTCGAGGATTTCTTATACAGTACAGTAAAAGTTTATCCTCTACTGTACATGTGTCAGCAAAACCTGTTTTTTCTCCCGCACATTCCCTTTATCATACTCTTGAGATTGCATCTCCGTCCTCTTTCATCTGCTCCCGTTCATCATTTTTGCATGTAGCGAGAGCGCAGCTCACTGCTCCCATTAACAACCAGTGTGCACATGTGTTCATGCAGCCGACGGGCCACAGTAAAAGGCCTGCGACTCTGTGGAGCAGCCAGGCAGTAACACGGCCGGACGACACAATACACAGTGTTTCCGACGACAGCTTCCAGCAGCACGTTAAAGACAGCCACACCTGGACTTTCACTTAATTCTCACCAAATGGTCAAACCAGCAAGGAGCGGATTGTGTTACACTCTGTCAAGTGTATGAAAACTCTTGTCGGGGTACCTTCCACGAAAACAATGAGTCTGATGTCAAAAAGGCTTGAGCACATCAAAAACACTGTTATGTCAACACGGATGATCTTTGGCATCAAAGTACAGTGGTGCCTCAATTTAGGAGTATTTCACATTGTGAGCATAACTTTGAGCTACGAGCCTCCAAGCTCTTGGTTGAAGTAGGAATCGTCCACAGCCCACAGCTAGAGATTGACACAATCCTGTCTTCCAACCTCAATCACTGAGAAAGTGAGTGCAAATGAGAGCGTAGAGTAAAAGAAGATACGTTAAAAACACGACCAAGCCAAGACTAGGAGAGGGATCCGGCCAGCACGCAAGCCTTAGGCGCCAATCCAAATGGCAGACATTTATCTATGAGAATATGGAGAAGCTGCCAATAATGTGTCAGTTTGTTCTGTCTCCTGACTCTACAAACTGGGCAATCAAGCATTAACCTTTCCTCACTGGGTCTTGTGCAGACATACATATCACTTGCCGTCAACTTTGACCTCTTTGGTCCGTCACTCAAAGACGTCCGTGTGCAACATAACAATAACAAAGCAGCCGGTAACAGATACCGCAAAAATCTGCGCTGCAAATTAAATGTTGTACATTATTATACTTCATAAAACTACTGTAACTTTTTGTAGTATGTTATATTCATTCATTCAAACATTTTTATTTACTTGGTAAAATTGTGCTGATTTTGGGGGGAAACAACGATTGAATTGGTTTAAATGCATTTTAATGGCCGACGTTGATCTGGGATACACGTGTTTTGAGTTAGAGTTGGACTCAGTAGTGTACTATGTACATATTGGATCTATGCTACAGTGAATATAAATGGTAATTAATCTAATATATAACAATTAGGGCTGTCATCTTTAACGTGACAACCCATGCGATCAATCACAAAAAAATGATTGTGTATAATGTATATACACATTTAAATCACAGCATTTATTTTAATCACACAAGCTCCTTTAACTTTTAATATATAATGTTATTTTCAAATACCTTTATAACAGATAATAGTAGTTCAGCTGGAATATTCTCATTTTAAAATTAGATTAACTGCCCCGAAATATTGTTATTGTTTTCATTTTGATGTCCCGCCGTCTACCGTTTGACCAATTAGAAAGTCTGTGACTGTGTCACATCCAGCTTGCCAGTTACGCACCCCCCTCTTCATTGAGCTACTGTCACTGGTAAAGTTACTAAACATGTCAGACCTTAGTAAATCTAAAAGACGTTGTTACGATTCTCAACTTATTCATGACAAAGCCAGGAACAAAACAAGGATTTGTATCACAGATGCCTTTGAAAGATGAAAACGATTGAAGGCAGAGAAGATTTTTTTATCTGACGCCAAACTTGCTAATTATCTCCTTGATAGGTAAGTCAGGCATTTATTTTTTCTTATTATTTGTAATAAATGGAAATTGACATTTTGTTTAACTATATTGTCCAATACGGTCTATGATCTTGTCTAACAAAACTAGTATGTTAGTGCAACGAATGCTTCGCATGCTAGCCCGGTCAATGACACATCGACATGCAGGCTAACGAGGGAAATATATACCGTTAGCCAGTATGTCGATGTGAATTTGAAAAATATATTTTCGAGAAATAACACCTTTGTGGATATGGGTATTGTCAGTGCATATTTTGTTCTCAATATGCTGATACGCTGAGGAAATGGGTTCCAACATTAGCACGGCTGTCAAGGCAATGTGAATGAATGGAGACAGTCAAATCACATGATAAAATAATTCCTCATTCATGTCTGCATATTGTGGACTACATGTACCAAGTTATATGGCAATCTGAAACGTTTGAAACAGTAGCCTATACGCATACCATGGTAAAATGTCTCCTCTTTAGTTTAGGATGTACATTAGGCTGCTAAGCACGCTCTACTTATTTTCACCAGTACAACCATTGCTAGATTTGGTTGTAGTTTGTTTTAGTCTTTGTTTTCTGATACTACTGACAATAACCATGTGATTGCCATTTGTTGTGATGATATATGCAGGCAAGACATACTCCTTCTTGAAAATGGCCTCATTTCTGTGTACAATGTCTTGGTTAGAGATTTGTTATCGACAAAATGCTTGTCTATTCAGCTATGGTCCTAGCACCTCAACCCCTAGTAAGAGGCAGTGGAAGTTTGAAGTTCCTTGGCGTAGCCCAGTTGATCGAGCTGGATTCGGCTGAGTATCTGGCAACCTCAATCATGGAGAGAGGGAGGGCACTACAACATTTGACCGTGATTGCAGTAACATTTCTGACCAGATTATTTCATATGGCTCATTTAACAGCGGATGGTTACCTGAAAGGCAGGTGGGTTGTTATAATGTCAGTGATCAGATTGATGCAAACGTCAGTCCAAAGATGAGTGAGGAGACCTGCTGGTGTGCTCACTGGCCAAATTTGCTTTAAAATAAAACTGACTGGATTTAGATAAAGCTTTTTTTTTTCCTAAAATTGGCTTTGTTGAGTTTTTCGCTTTTGTGGTTGCATGTGTTTATTATTGCAAGTGTAGCAAAGGAATTACCATAGCAACACGGACACTAAGTTTTACTCGTTAATAATGGTATTTTTGAAGTGCAGACACTATCGAGTGGCGTAATATTCAACTTTCCAACATTCAAATGAATGGGGTGAAAATAGGTCAATGTTACATTTTCATTATTATTACCTTATTAGTTGTCACTTACATTATTAGTAGAGACAGTTTTGCAATATTTTGGCACATTGGGTGTTGTGTTCAGCAGAAAGTAAACGGTAGTTTTAGGTGTAGTTCACTTAAAAATGTAATGTATTATAATAATTATTATTATTATAACAAACAACAAATATTTTACCCCTTGATGCAAGCCGGATGGCTGAAACGCGTTGATGCTGAGTAAAGAACATTTACATGGCCAAAACAATAAAATAATTTACAGGATAAGAGACTGACATGTATTTTGCTTTTTTTTTTAATATGTTGTCTTTATTCCAATGATAACTTAAAGACTTTTTGGAGGTTCTGGCAGTGTTTATTTAACCTTTTTTTTTTTGATACAACAAAAATATATTGCAAATGACAGATTTGTTGGACAGTTCGGCAGAGGTCTGTTTTAAAAAACCCCACAAACAGCGTCAATGTTGTGGTCTACACAGAAAATCCTTGTATAGAGAAGCCATGATACAAAAGTCTTGTATTTCTTCAGCACTTGTAGCTGTTGTCGAGGTACCCGGAACTTTAAGAGGCCATGAAGCACTTGACAAAAGCATCTTCTATTCCCTCTTTAAGGGGCTTCAACTTACAGCGTTGTAGCCTGCATGTCATTAAAGGCAGCAGACCTTCAAACGGGAGCACAATAGAGACACTGGGATGGAAAGCAAGACTGAAACTAATGCACACACAAAAAAAATGTGCACGTTACAACTTTGCCTTTCAGCTCTTTTATTGTACAACATAATACAGCTTGCAGGGTTTTATGTTTTTCTGAGTTTTCCCCTCATAATAGGATTTAAAAGATGTTAAATGTTTCCCCTCATTCTCCATGGATTAAAAATGTCAAGTGGACGCCGTAAGAGCGTTTTTCCTGTGTTCTGTTCTGAAATGCAAAAACACGTGCTAATAAAATAAGTAGAGAAGGTGTCAGTAAAAACATAGCTCTTGCTGAAGACCTTCAACACAAGCAGTGTCAAAAAAACACATAATTGCTTCATGTTGGCAGTAATTGGTTGGTCTGTTTCATGCTGCTCACTTTTTAATGCAGCGACTAAATTTTTTTTTTTCCTTCACAGTAAATGCCAAAAAATACCGTGATACTTCACCGTATATTAAAAACTCCACTATTTGTTTTAGTTTTGATCATTATACATAAGCTTATATTGAAAAATATTTTGAAAAAAATAATTGAAAAGTTGGGTCCATTCCATTTAGGAAAAAATATAAAAGCATTATACTGTTGATTCATTGGGATCTGGTCCCTTAGTAAAGTATGAATATTCTGCTTCATTGTGGACATATTAATTATCTTGAAAAATGATGGGTGGTATCAATAATAGTTAAGCCCAGTGTTGCTTAACCATTGGTTATTGGTCAGCAAGTGCTTCTTAGAGGGCCGCCAAAAAATATCTGTTTCTCAGCTGTGCTCTGTATGTGCCTCAGCGGTACTCAGTTGTAGTACATTTTTCCACCACCAATGACAGTAATGACATTATTAAGAAAACTGGAGTTAGTCATTGACAATTTTCTTAGGCGCAAAATTTATGACTAAAGTAGTGAAGCTCTATTTTCTTTTGCATTTAATTTTAGTGAAAGTTTATTTAAGAAAAACATATATTATTGTTATTGTTACTTTAACTTTAGCACTTTATCAGTCCTTTCTTTGACAGTATATTTAATTAGTATTTATTTTTGTGATCAGCCTGACCTAAACCCTTATAATAATATTTGTGCTTAAAACGTGCTTTCATAACATTTTTTTAAAAATGTATCGGGTTAAACTGTAAGTAAGTTACATATAATTATTAAATACAACTAAAACCGAGAGTAAGATTACTAATTTACCATAAATATTTTAGTGGTACCCGCGACCCTCTGTAGTGGAAAAACTGGGCTATGAGGTCAACCTACTCAGTGGCCTAGTGGTTAGAGTGTCCGCCCTGAGATCGGTAGGTTGTGAGTTCATGCAAATTTGTGGGGGAAAAAAGAATAAATACCTGTACATTTTTATGGAATTTTGTGACCTTCAGTTGAACATACTCACAATTTAAATACTTCAATTATATAAAGGAAATAACTACTTATACATTCTAAAACAAATTGTCGTACTTATTGCAGAATTACGGAACATTGAGATTGTGCAAAAAATGACTTCCTTTTGTCAATGCTCATAATTCGGTGCATTGTCATTGGTGCATAATGGCTGCTCTTGGAGCATTAAAGTCAGTAAAACATTTTTTTTAAATTTGGCAGACACAGTGTGCTTCAGTTGGCGTGCTACATTGTTACAGGATGTTATTTGTACAATATCAACAAGAAGTACAAACCCCGTTTCCATATGAGTTGGAAAATTGTGTTAGATGTAAATATAAACGGAATACAATGATTTGCAAATCATTTTCAACCCATATTCAGTTGAATATGCTACAAAGACAACATATTTGATGTTCAAACTGATAAGCATTTTTTTTTGCAAATAATCATTAACTTTAGAATTTGATGCCAGCAACACATGACAAAGAAGTTGGGAAAGGTGGCAATAAATACTGATAAAGTTAAGGAATGCTCATCAAACACTTATTTGGAACATCCCACAAGTGTGCAGGCTAATTGGGAACAGGTGGGTGCCATGATTGGGTATAAAAGCAGCTTCCATGAAATGCTAAGTAATTCACAAACAAGGATGGGGCGAGGGTCACCAATTTGTAAGCAAATTGTTGAACAGTTTTAGAACAACATTTTTCAACGAGCTATTTCAAGGAATTTAGGGATTTTATCATCTATGGTCCGTAAAATCATCAAAAGGTTCAGAGAATCTGGAGAAATCACTGCACATAAGCGATATTACAGAACTTTGACCCCTCAGGCGGTACTTCCTCAAAAACCGACAGTGTGTAAAGGATATCACCACATGGGCTCAGGAACATTTCATAAAACCACTGTCAGTAACTACAGTTGGTCGCTACATCTGTAAGCGCAAGTTAAAACTCTACTATGCAAAGCGAAAGCCATTTATCATCAACACCCTGGGACGCCGCTGGCTTCGCTGGGCCCGATCTTATCCAAGATGGACTGATCCAAAGTGGAAAAGTGTTCTGTGGTCTGACGAGTCCACATTTCAAATTATATTTGGAAACTGTGGATGTGGTGTCCTCCGGAACAAAATGGAAAATAACCTTCCGGTTTGTTATAGCCGCAAAGTTCAAAAGCCAGCATCTGTGATGGTATGGGGGTGCATTAGTGCCCAAGGCATGGGTAACTTACACATCTGTGAAGGCACCATTAATGCTGAATGGTCCATACAGGTTTGGGAGCAACATATGTTGTCATCCAAGCAACGTTATCATGGACGCCCCTGCTTATTTCAACAAGACAATGCCAAGCCACGTGTTAAAACAGCGTGGCTTCGTAAAAAAAGAGCACGGGTACTTTCCTGGCCCGCAAGCAGTCCAGACATGTCTCCCATCGAAAATGTGTGGCGCATTTTGAAGAGTAAAATACGACAACAAGACCCCGTACTGTTGAACAACTTAAGCCGTACATCAAGCAAGAATGGTAAAGAATTCCACTTTCAAATCTTCAACAATTAGTTTCCTCAGTTCCCAAACGTTTGAGTGTTGTTAAAAGAAATTGTGATGTAACACAGTGGTGAACATGTCCTTTCCCAACTACTTTGGCACATGTTGCAGCCATGAAATTCTAAGTTAATTATTGTTTGCAAAAAAAAAGTTTATGAGTTTGAACATCAAATATTTTGTCTTTGTAGTGCATTCAATTGAATATGAGTTGAAAAGGATTTGCAAATCATTGTATTACGTCTATATTTACATCTAACACAATTTCCCAACTCATATGGAAACGGGGTTTGTACTTGTTGCAAGTTGTTGAGTCAGCAGTAATTTTGCACCAAAATAAGGCACAAATATCTACTTTGTTTTGGGGTCTGTTTACCGCTGTTCATGTTGGCACCATTGCGTTTATGGAACCGGGTTTTAGTTACAAGGAATCAAACAGACAAAATAAAATGGCTCGACAATGTCTTTGGATCAACAACGCAAGCACAAACAGGACAACTGTCAAAACTAAGGAAATTTAGAACACGTTATATTTTGCAGTCGTTAAAAGAACTTGTGTAACTTGGATGCTTTAAAGATGTCACATGGCAGTTGTTTTTTCCTATGTTTTTGTTTTTTGGGACTCTTAATTTGTAGTTTCTTTTCCTGTGTTTCATCGTAGGCATTTAGCTATTTAGTTTTGATGAGACTCTCTGCTGGTGGCTTCATTATTTTTTTTTCCATTCACAGACTTTTCCAACCTGCTGGCTCGTTACTTTTCTGTGTGCAATTTAGCTGAGGCCAATAAAATGTTAGAATGTCCCTTTAAATTGCCAGTAGAATTAATGAAGGTTTATGATGGCCACAGTTTACCTTAGAGTACTATACATTTCTATTGTCATGGTTTCTTTTGGGAATAATTGTTTCAAAACGTTGGATCAACGAGCGTACAATAGATTGGCTTCTGAGGTACCACAGTATTTCAGTTAGACATAACAATGCAACATACAGTACCCCTAATTGTTTATCATCCATGGACCTAAAAATGTCTGCTGACGCATTGATGACCTTGCAGGCTCCTGTTTATTTCTGGCCTTGCGGCAGAGCTGTGTGCAAAGTAGCAGGACCAGATGACAAAAAGGGGCCTCAGAAAGAGTGAGCTCACTCCCATTTGCATTGATGGGGTGATGAAGGCATACGAGGTCCCCCCTGGGCCACAAGTACAGGCCTCCAGCAAGTTAAATCCCGGTCTGCAAGCCCTTTGAGCCAGGTGTGAGGGGCCCCCAAGAAGGAACAAACCCACATCATTTCACTAACTGGTCACAGACACCTCCAGGGCTAAGAGAGCAACAAGAACTGAGAAAAAGAAAAAACAAATGCAAGATGGAGGTGCAGATTGTGAAGTACAATGGCATTGTTCCAAGGAGTGAAGTCTGGGAACGTGCCCTTGTAAAATGAATGCTCACTGGGTGCAAGTGTGAATACTTTTTCCATCTTTCATGATAGTTTCATTGATTCATGGAGGGGCTTTCAAAGGCTCCCCTGACAGAAAAGTTCAAGGCTGTCTTCCTTCTTTTGAAAAATGGCTCAGTGTTTCACTTTTGTGGGTCATTTACGTGACACCATTTTCAAATTAAAAAGCATAAAAACATTGTTGTTGGTAATACAATATTAACTATATGTACCGTATTTTCTGGACCATAAGGCGCACTGCCAATGAGCGGGTCTATTAAGGTCTTTTTCCATACAAAAGGCTCACTGGACTATAAGGCGCATTAAAGGGGTCATATTAGGATTTTTTTCTAATTGTAAAACACTTCCTTGTGGTTTACATAACATGTGATGATGGTTCTTTGGTCAAAATGTTGCATAGAGTATGTTTTTCAGACCATCTTCAAGCCGCATACTGAGCGTTTCTTCGGGATGCGCCGTTTTGTGGACGGTCTTATTTACGTGGCTAGCCTTCAACAGCGTCTTCTTCCCATCATCTTTGTTGTAGCAGTGTAGCGTGCAAGGACGGGAGTGGAAGAAGTGTCAAAAGATGGAGCTAACTGTTGTAATGACATTCAGACTTTACTTAAATCAACAACGGAGCAGCATCTTCTCATCCGTGGCTCACTAGCGCAACAACACCGGAAATGTTCTGTGGATGAACAATGTAAACTCACTACACCGGTAGTTTTTAGCGCTTTCAAAGCGAGATATAAGTTAGAACTTTAAGCTACTCTATATTAGAAATGGCAACAGCAGAGGGTTAATGCCCAATAACAAGAAGATAGACAAAAAGAAGAAGCTTATTGATTACGTTATCGCCACGGACTACAGTTGCGGACGTGCGCAAATTTTCAGGACTTATGCAGATCTCAAATACACATCAGCAGGTACCAGAAGGTAGGAAAATTTGGTTTTGCATATTATTTTGAAACAAAACACCAGATAATATGTCTGCTAATGGGTGCCATTTTGCGGTCCTTATACACACACCATAGTAATACTTGTATCTCTGACTACAGTAGCTGTAATGGGCTGACAATCCATCAGTGCAGTTTCAAAGTCATACTAAAACATTTTGACAGATTTTTCAGTGCCGTGTGTAAGGTTCTTTATTTTCAGTGGAACATTTAAAGTTTTGGTGTTGTTTACTGGCGTCATATTGCAGTCTACACACATCTCTTATGTGCGACTACTCTGTACTACTATCATTACGCCATGTACTAAATAAAATTGTTCCGAGGTCGGTAAGCACAACCAGAATTATTCCGTACATTAGGCGCACCGGGTTATAAGGCGCACTGTTGATTTTTTAGTAAATTTAAGGATTTTAAGTGTGCCTTATAGTCAGAAAAATACTGTACTACATACACAATTAGGAAACAGGTCTCATAATGAACAAGTTGGAAAATGCCATTATCACTTCTGCTAAGAAGCCAAAGTTGGAGGAAATGCACGCTAAAAATCTTAAGATGTCCCACTGTGGCGTATTTAAAGTGTGTGGACCAAAATATTGCCTTGATGCTGAAATTAAGACAATTTGAAATTTCAAAAGGTCTTTTAGTGAGCAAAACTTGGAAAACACTTTTGTGTGTCTATAGCTTTAATGCTAACGAGGTGTGTTTGTCCACCAACAAGCACTATTGTGCACTTAATCCACTTTTTACATATACACTGTAACTTTGAACGTGTCGAAAATATAATATATGCTTTAATCATAATACATGTTTTAATGTAACATTAAAGAGTGGGCGAGGAGGACATTAGTAAAGCATAGCTACGTTAGCAGGCGTACTAACATTTTAACAGCAGTATCATGCCTCGGTTGGTCTGTTCTCCGATAACCCCCCCCCAAAAAAAATAATCGAACTTACAACGCACATGTTTTTAGCTGACGGACATTTTCATTTATTCATTTTCAGATGTGCGGTGAAGCCTTTTTTTATTATTTACGTAATAAAAAACATACTGTAAAAAACGGCGTGACCAGTCAGGAGAAAAGTGGTGAAGATTCAAATCAGAAAAAGGCTCTTCTGTGAGGTTTGTACATTTCTCATAGAGATGTTGAAACATGAGGAGAAGAAAGGAGCGTGTGATAAGGGTGTTTTGATCAGAAAGGGGAGTGAAAAGATATGAGAAGTGGTCTCATCATTCATCGCACGATGACACCAGCATCTCCTCCAAAACCTCCTCCTTCGCCATAGTTCAATCAGAGGTTCAATTGAAGCCGGGAACATCAAGAAGGAAGTCCAAGCAGGGGTCCTGTTCATGTTTATAACCTGCACGAGGCGGCCAACAGAAGTGCCTCGCACATTTAGATAAGGTCATTGGTTAGACACTTCCTTGTGGTCCAGATAAAATGTTATGAATATGCGTTGGTGTACATTTTGCCAAACATTCCTCAGTTTTTTGAGTCAGTCTGCAAGATGTTTGATTGTGGAGGCGTTCCGAGATTGCAAATGAAAGAAACAACGCCCCACCATCTCCTCAAGTATCGTAATTAATCTTTTGAAAATGTACACTTTTTGAATTTATACTTCATTTTGAACTTATTCCTCAAAGACGTCATCGCTATTTTTTTCCGAGACACGGTAGAAAATAAACATGATATAGATTTCCTCGGCCACAACATTTGTTGGGTCTGCTCCTGTCTCTGCCCATGCTCTCTCCACCCCAGCGGACGGTCGCGTGGAACACTGCAGAGGCCAACACAGTGTATATGTTTTTCTTTTAGTTTTTATTCATAGCTGTATGTAGACGTGGCTGGTTGCATCAGCTGCTTTAATTTCTTTAATGTCCTTTGTCTTCTTTGATGTTTGATGTTTCCCTCTTACACACATGTGAGAGGGATGTGTACTATGGCTGTGAGTTGTTTTTTTTCCCCTTGGCCTCAGTCTGGACCCCCTCTCCAGGGCCCAGGCTTAGACCGATTTTTTTATTTTATTTTAATCTTCAGTTTTTTTCTCCCATTCCCCCCACTTGTTTACCTGTATCTCACCTTTTTTGTAAGGGGCGCTGGAAGCCGGCAGACCCGTCAGCGATCCTGTTCTGTCTCCCTGTAATGTTTGACTGATCTTGAATGGGATTGTGCTGAAAATTTTAATTTTCCTGAAGGAACTCTCCTGAAGGAATAAATAAAGTACTTTCTAATCTAATCTAATCTAATCTAATCTAATTAGGTACTCCTGCACAGTCGATCAATTCAGAGTGAATACAAAAAATTACAAGTCTGTGTTAATATGCACAAGCCAAGATTAGATTTAAGTAATACATTTAACTTTTTTGTTTCCTTATAGCCTCAAGCAAAAGGGAGATGAGTTAGCCCATCTCTGGGTAAGAGCTTGACTTTATTTGAATAAGTAAGTCCACTTCGCTGACTGCAAAATCCCACAAACAGAGGCATGCAAAAGTGCATGCAAGCTCACACTAAAGTGCATTAACCTTGTGATTTGATGCTTTGGTATTGTTTGACGTGGATAGCCAACATTTATTAAGTCAGGACAAATTTAATTAATCAACCTTTAAGTGAATAAACACAAATAGCATCAACAATATGTGTTGGAATTAGGGACCCACAAATGCAAGAAAAGTCAAACAAAAATTAAAATAATAATATTACATACTTGTTACGCCTCACTTTTTGTGTGATTCCAGGTTAAAGGGATTTTTTTTCCCCAAAATGTTGCCCAAAAAAATTAATCCCACGTTGACTCAGTCTGTATGAATTTTTTTCCTTTAAGTACAACTGGATAATAAGCCACCGTGAGGCCAAAGAAAGTTGCGAGTGTCAGTACTTTGATAAAGAAAGCAAGAAACACTATTGAAACTTAAAAAGAACTTGGTGCAAAGTACACATACTTAACACTTCTTCCTCTGCACTCATTGTCCTCTTCACCAAGAAAGGTCTTCAATAAAGGTAAAAGGGATGTTAAATGATCATTTATACATTTAATTCCTCATGTTTCGTGATTTCCCTTTGTTTTTGTAGACCGTGAATTTTGCTTATTGTTTTTGAGAACACTTCTTAGTTGTTTATATTTTTGGAACAATTTGGGATTCATCCGAACTTTTGGAACGGATTACTAACAAAAACTGAGGACAAGACATATGCCAAATAATGAGGGGAGTGAGAAAATATTAGGTTTTATGATTACCCTTAACCCCGACCCTCACTACCATGGGACAGATAAAATAACAAAAAACTCAAAACTTGACCTAAACATTGGTGTGAGGGGGTTATATAGCCGATTCACCAGTTCCCATGGTAACAACACGTGGCTGTGGATACATTTAACAGGAGAAAAGTGTTGAACTGATGAAGCTCTGGGGCTGCACTGTCAACTTTGGAGAGTCATTTACCTCTGAGGATGTAATTCTGGTAGTTCTGGTCAGCTTCAGCTCCCACTTTAATCAGACACGTCAGTCCCTCGGCCACCACAAACTCGTGCACCAGGTCCTTGTCATCCTGGAAATGGAAGGAAAGAACAAGACTTTAAGTAGTAGTCGATACTGTCACACTTTACGTATGAATTTGCACTGACAGTATTTGGTAAAAAAAAGATTGCACATGCCTCACGACACAGCATGTGAGGAACTAAATTAAACATAATGAAAGTGCTCTGATTCACGCCTCTATTCCTACAGTCTCTGCGTGCGTGTGTGTTTAACAAAAGCAAATAACCGCCAGGATATCTAATTGTGCAGACAAACATTAGCATTTGGCTGTAGTGAACCTCCTGATGTAGTTTTTTTATTAACCTCTGGTATTTGAAATATAGTGAGAGGCTGGCAGCTTTGTTGACATCTGCATGCATTTTGAAATATTGCGATTCAGCTGTTTGTGTGAAATTCACGCATTGTTGTAATTAATACTGACAGACCAGTTTGAGCATTTTTCTATTACAACATTGGTTGTGTTGCTGTATTGTCACACAATACAGTGTATACATGACCATGCAATAGGACTTCAACAAACAATTATTTCAATCATTTGTTGCGTCTGTGACTTTTTAACAAAATGTAATTCCTACTCATTTTAAAAAACTATTTGTAAATTAAAATGTAACAAAATACACAAAATACTGATGTTTCTTTGTTACACAAAGAATAGAACCACGGTGAAAAGTAAATCAAAGGATTTTTAATGTCCTTAAACATGTGAAAAATCAATTAAAAATTTATTTTTATCCAATGCTGTTAGGGTTATTTATCGAAAGAAACACATGTGTAAAAAAAAACATTCCTGGTGGTCTACCAATTTGAATTTTATGAAGCGACCGACAAATCCTTGTTGGTAGGGGTGCCAAAGCCCCCAAAATTGATACTCTAAGAAGAGAAGGGAATTCTCAGGTAAGGATGTTTTCACTCTACTGTGGTGTAAAAAGGGTTAAAATCCAAAGGAGCGACACCTGTCATTCAAATATAACTGTCTATCTAATAATAGAAATAAAACTATTGATCTAACCACTGTAGTATCGACCATGAGCTGATACTATACATGGTATCGTTACTGTCAATACTTGTATCGATTCGTCCACCTTTGATTCCATTTAGAAGCTCTAACTTGCGGTTAACCTGTCTTCTGACAGTGAGTAGTGTAGCATGTTTAGTTATTGTTCATCCTCCAGTAACACTGGTAAAAACATTTTCTTTGCCGCCCTGAAGACGAGGATTACTGACTTAAAAGTGGCTTTGCACTTTGGAGGGACACTAGCCGCTTGCAAATATGCTACATTGCTTTGAGGAAGCGGTCGTTCACTTCCATCCATCCATCCATTTTCTACCGCTTATTCCACTTGTCGCTGTCAAATTACCATTAGAATGTGTCATCAATATGCCTTATTACGATGTAACTGTCATAAACTGTTGGCAGGCGTAGTTCAGGAAAACATGACTTTAATAACAGGAACCAGAAAACAGGCGACAAGAAAACAGGAAACAGGATACCAGGAAACCAATCATCGAGCCCTGACTGGAGGGCAAGGCAGGCATAAATAGCAGCCAGCTGATTTACAGGTGTGGCCAGGCTGCCAATCAGCAGCAGGTGAGAGAAAAATAGCACTCAGGGAGACAAGCAGGAAATGGAACCAAAATAAGAGTGCTGACCAGAAATAACCGAGGAAACACAACCCGACGTGAGTGTGACAGATCGTCACAGTAACGGTAGTATTAAAAGCTCTGTCTTCTGCCAAATTTATATCTTTTAGATCATATATTTTCTATACTGCACAACTCTATTTTACTATAGTTGAGCAAAGATCCGTCTTCAAGTGTTGCCCTCCCATTTATTAAGTGAGCGTTGTTAATACATATTAGGGCACCTTGTCTTCAGCGGAAGTAAAAATATAAACAAAATATGGAGGAGGACACGAAGAGTGTTGGACCTGGGAGCGCCTGGCTCACAAACCCTGTTGTACTGTAGAGCAGTTTTCCTTTACCATAGGCTCATAGGTTCATTGTTGGGTTGCAAGAGCCCCATAGAGGCCCGCCAAAAACATCAGATTGTTAGCTGTGGTCTGAATGGGTCACTGCAGTACTCAGTTGTAATAAACTTTTCTACCATTTGTGGCAGTAATGACAATATCAAACAAACAGAAGAAGTCTGGTGCTAAAGTCATAGCGAAGTTTCTTAAGAATAAAAACTATGACTTGTATAGTAAAACTGTTTTCATTTGCACTTACATTTTATTGACATTTTAGTTAGTTAACATTCATTATTAATTTAGTTTCTTTTAGCACAACATAATTGTATGTAAATTATTTTTTCTCAGTTATTTATAAGTCTCTTCTTCTGCAGTATATTTGGTTATTACTTATATTGTTAATCAACCTTACCTAGGCCTAAAGTTTGTATGAAATAACTATTTTTTGGAGATTAACACATGGTTTTATATTATTTAACACGGTTGTACCCGGTAAGACGGTTAGATATAATTATTAAATATGGTTCAAATCAAGAGTAAGATTACTATCCATCCATCCATTTTCTACCACTTGTCACTAATTTAATGTTGATATTTAAGTGGGCCCTGGGTCCCTCTGTATTGGAAAAGTTGGGCCCAGGCGTCAAAAAGATTAAAATCCCCTGCGGTAGATCATCCAAAAGGTTGTTAATGGGGTTGAGGGTCAGGTTCTTACACCCAAAACTCATCCAAGCATGACCTTATAAGTCTAACTCTGTGCAAAAAATGGCATTCCAAAAACTGTTAAAAGCAGGACTTTCCAAAAGTGTCTTGCTAAGACAATTCATTATTCTTAATACTTATGTACACTTGGTACAACCTCCTGGGTTCCTTGCTGTGGATATTGTCTTTTTGGCTATTTCTTTTGTCAGACTTTTGTTTAAAAAAAATGGCCCTGTAGTGCAAAACACAAATGTCCACTGCACAGGACGTCAACTGTCAGGAGGATATGACTCACCTTGAACATTTTAGCAGAAGTTTAAGTGAATTAAAGTGAGGCTTCTGGTCCATGCTAGTTATGGAATGCAGCCCGTCCTGCATCCCTGATGACAAAACCACCTGTGAGTCTCACCTGTCAGTCACATTGTTATTTAAAGCTGAGCTGGAGCATGTTCTGATAAAACCCAGCATTCAGATGGGAAGTAGGAAGACAGCGGAGCAACAGTGGGCTCATCACGATGGCTTCTCCCCCCTGGAGGAGCCTAAACGACTTCTGTAACAGCTTTACCATAGACCAGTGGTTCTCAAAGTTTTTTCACCAAGTACCACCTCAGAAAACACTTGGCTGTCCGAGTACCACCATAACGACCAACATTACAATACAGTATGTAGTAAGCCTAAGGCCCTGTCTAAATTAAGCCAGATAACTCCTTAAACGAATAATTATTTAGCCTAATGCAGTGGTTCTTAACCTTGTTGGAGGTACCGAACCCCACCAGTTCCATATGCGCATTTACCAAAGCATTCTTTAGTGAAAAAAAAAACTAAACAAAAAATTCAAATTGAAGACAATGTTATATATTTTTTTTTACTGGTGCACAAAATTAACCGTATTTGAACATCACCTTGTTCAAAGAACAAAACCAACACAGTGCATGAACTCACAACAAATGACACACCTGAAAATCAGATGAAAAATTAGAGGAAACATTGTTTGGGGGTATCCATAATAGGGAGAAGTTTTTATTTACATGATGAGTCGGGTGTGTCTTGACCTCTGCGAACCCCTGAGACCAACTCACCAAACCCCTAGGGTTCGATCGAACCCAGTTTAAGAACCACTGGCCTAATGATTGTGTCAGCCACACTAGCCCATCGTTTAAGATTCCCCTCCTTGGATAATTTTATACAAGGGTAAGTGTGCCGTGTATATCTTGAATCTCCGGCTCTTAGCTTTGTATGGACTCATTGATTGTTTACAAACTGAGTTCGGAGTGGAAGTGAAGTCAGAAAGACCGCGCCCCACATAGGAAGTGACGTCAGAAGGAACGCGCCACAGCCAGCTTCATAACACTGGAAATATGGAGGCGAGTCATCCAAACATGCCCGTGTTTCTCCTTCTTCTACATGTACAGACGCTTGTGCAAATCACACATAAACACCTTAAGAGAAATCGATTGCAGCTATTTCGGATATAACACTTCTCAGACGGCAAGAGAACTTTCGAATGTCCAGGTCAGCTGTGATTCTACTTACAAAAAAAACTTACGGTAGTCCATTTGTCAAAGGAGTGACAACAAGAATGCGGGCTACCATGGATGTGATTAAAAAAAAGGTAGCGTGTGCTTTGTATTACCTTGCCAACGAGGGAAGACTACGGAAAATATCGAATGCATTTGGACTGGCAAAGCAAACAGTATCAGGTATTGTCCGTCATGTATGTCGCGGACTCAACGTCTAGGTCTAGAATATATAAAGTCACCCAAAACGAATGAACAATGAAGGTGAAGGCAAAAGAGTGAGGAGTGTCCTGACCAGATATCTACATCCCTAGATTGATTGAAGTAAAATGTTCTTTATCACATTGTTTACTTTCACTTATCCATTAAAGATTTGATTATTTTATGAAGGCTCAGGTGTGATTCACTGCAATGTGGCCCCACAGCACACTGGATTCCAGTTAACTGAAATACCACAACACTGGATATTGTTCGGATAAGTTAAATTTAATTTAAGAACTTGCACACAAAGCGACACTGGAGGTGACTATGACGTGTACATTTTCCGCAAATGCGTACTAGGTCGCGTTGCGCTGGCGGACGGAGGGGCGAGGGGATCTTAAACGACCATTGTGTGTGTGTGTGTGTGTGAACAAGGATAAGGTTAGGTAGGATTTACCCTGGATAACCTTAGCCGGCTGAGTGTAAAAGGGGCCTGAGTATGTATTAAAAACAAGGCAAAGGTTTCATTTAGCAAATGTATTGTAATATTACATACAGTTAGAACAGTAACAGTATTTGAATTAGGGCTTGGCGATATGGCCTTTTTTTAATATCTCAATATTTTTAGGCCATATCAGGATACACAATATATATCTCGATATTTTGCCTTAGCCTAGAATGAACACTTGATGCATATAATCACACCAGTATGATGATTCTATGTGTCTACATTAAAACATTCTTGTTCATACTGCATTAATATATGCTCATTTTAAACTTTCATGCAAGGAAGGAAATCTCAACTAAGTCAATTGACCAAAACTGTATTTATTAAACAGTTATTAAACAGTGGCACAAACATTTGTGTCATTTCAAAACAGAAAGTGCAAGATTGTCAGAGACATTTTAAAAAAAGCTATAGGTGCACTTTTGTGCATGATGTCACTAAGATGACATATCAAAACACTAATATTGAGTGCACTTTTTGTACAGAATGCCACTACAATAGTTTAAAACAAAGTGCACTTTTGTGCATGATGTCACACAAGATATATAACTGACAAATAAAAATAAGCTGCATAATAGGAAATCTAATCGCTATGTGGTAGGTTACTGCGGACGTTATTTCCTTATGTTGTTAAATATTTTTTTTATACAGTGTTGATGTGGAAATGGTTGCCTCGGCATTTTGTTGGTGTGGCACTGAATGGTGATGTTGACATGCGGTGTAATCACTCATCATTCTCTAGCGGGTGACTTTTTAAATGATGCTACATATTAGCAGTAATGCTACTTTTTGTAGCAACGATTTTGCCCCACACTTGACAAATTACAGTTGTCTGTTTAACATATTCCCACCTGAAGCCAAACCACCGCCAGACAATGGACCCCCTGCTGTTTTTATTGGGAATTAATTATTTCTTCATTTGTTACCAGATTTGCACCTTCTTTCTCTTGTATTACTCTCTCGCACCACAGCTAACGTTACCATGCTGCTACCTCTCTGTTCGGCGAGGGCGTATACGTATGTGACGTGTGTAAGAAGGTGCGCTTGCTGTCAGTGAGAAGCAGAGGCAACAAAGAGTGAGAAGAGCCTGTAGTGTAATGCCAGCAGCTAAAAGCAACTGTGTGAAAACGTATACTCACATATCACGATAGTCATTTTCTATATCGCACAGAGACAAACCCGGGATATATCAAGTATATCGATATATCGCCCAGCCGTAGTTTGAATATAGGAAAATACAACTTTTACATTACTGTTGAGTATTAAACTCTGCGACTGTTTTTTTTTTTTTTTTTATATTGACCACGCTGGGATTCCGGTCAGAGAACACACGGTCATCATTTGGACTCTTCCAACTTTAATGGTGCATATTGGTTTATAATAGGTTCAGTTAGTATCTGTAAACCACAAACAAACACCCATCAACATTTATGTCATTTAAATAAACAACAATATATATATATTGTGCCTATAAATATGTTCTAAGTGAGGGGTGTCAAACGTACGGCCCGAGGTCCAGATCAGGCCCGCCAACATGTTTTATCCGGCCCGCGGAATAAGTTTGCTAAGTATAGAAATTAAGCTGAATTCTTTGTATCTTTGTAGATGATGCTACATATGTACAAAATAAACCACATGATGTTAGTACACCAGTCAAGGAAAATTATCAAATTATCTTGATAGATTGAAAATTAACACCAATGAGTTGACTGATGAACATTATCATATAATTTATTCAAGAAAATATAAATAACGACGAATAAAGATACAATACTATTAATCCCAACATATAATTGTAAAAAAGAAAACCCAACAACATTATGATTTGTACATTTTCAGAATGTGCCTGTTCTATTTTTATACAAAGAAAACAACCTGAAGTTGTCTCTATTTCTTAGTTATCGTGCCGTGATTTTATCTGTCCGGCCCACTTGGGAGTAAATTTTTCTCCATGTGGCCCCGATCTAAAACGAGTTTGACACCCCTGCTCTAAGTAAAGTACTAGAGACATAATATATTGCATTTTCACAATGGCATGTGAGCTCGCCACATTAGCAGCAGCAGTGCTATACTAAACGGGGAGATGTTAGCTCGTAGCATTCTGACAACACAGCACTAATAATATTAATAAAACACCAGGAAATGTTACACAAACACAGTGATGTCTATTAATAAACTAAATGAGTCTTGTATAATATTTAACATACTCACATCGTCAAAGACTAGAGCACCGATTAAACGTAGCAGAAAAAACAAGCTACCACACATTAACAAACGTCAAACGGGAAGCGGACGTGACACCTACAGAAATGCTTCAAAATAAAGTATCTGAAACGTAGATAACATGGAGAATTCTTAACAAATAACATACCTAAAGGCCTACTGAAACCCACTACTACCCACCACGCAGACTGATAGTTTATATATCAATGATGAAATATTAACATTGCAACACATGCCAATACGGCCTTTTTAGTTTACTAAATTGCAATTTTAAATTTCCCGGGACTTTTTTCTTGAAAACGTCGCGTAATGATGACGTGTACGCATGACGTCACGGGCTGTTTTGAATATGAGCGCTGCACACACACACAGCTAAAAGTCGTCTGCTTTAACGGCATAATTACACAGTATTTTGGAGATCTGTGTTGCTGAGATCTTTTGCAATTTGTTCAATTAATATTGGAGAAGTCAAAGTAGAACAATAGAGTTGGGAAGCTTTAGCCTTTAGCCACACAAACACACGGTGATTCCTTGTTTAAAATTCACGGAGTTGAAACTTTACTATGGATCACAGCGGACATGGATCCCGACCACTTGTCAACCAGCAGGTTTCGGTGAGAAAATTGTGGTTAAAAAGTCGCCACTTACCGGATATCCGCTGAGCTTGCGCCTCCCGTACATCTGCCGTCGATTTCCCTGAGACACTGCGCGTCAACACCCAGCCGTGGACGTACAGTTCCGACTATCAGGTACTGTTAAACTCACTAAAACACTAGCAACACAATAGAAAGATAAGGGATTTCCCAGAATTATCCTAATAAATGTCTCTAAAAACATATGAATCCGTCTCAATGCAACGCGATTGCAATCGTGTATTTTTTTTTTTCTTTCTAGTCCGTCGCTATCAAAATCCTCAAACACAAATCTTTCATCCTCGCTCAAATTAATGGGGAAATTGTCCGAATAGCTGTTTTTGTTGGAGGCTCCCATTAAAATCAAAGTGAATATATGAGGAGACCTCAACATGTGACGTCATCTGCTGCGACTTCCGGTAGAGGCAGGACTTTTCTCTAGTTGCGAACTTTATCGTGGATGTTCTCTACTAAATCCTTTCAGCAAAAATATGGCAATATCGCGAAATGATCAAGTATGACACATAGAATGGACCTGCTATCCCTGTTTAAATAAGAAAATCTCATTTCAGTAGGCCTTAAAGTAATTATTTGGTGAAGCACTAGCTACAGCCCACGTACCACCAGTTGTACCCGTACCACAGTTTGAGAACAGCTGCCATAGACTCAGGCAACTGTACTGTTAAAAACAAGATGATGCGCTGCTGAAAAAGGTGAAATAATTACCTGAAATATCTGCTTGAGGGAAAATAGGGCTCTCCTCAGCTCCCTTCCAGTGGAGTTGTACAGTTTTTCTGTATGGAAAAGGGCAGAAAGAGTCACACATGAGATGTTGTCACACCAGTGAAGCAACGGGACACATTTGTTTTATTCTAACTGCCTATCAACTGGTGCATGCCATGCTGTGTCCATGTGTTCCTCTCAAACACAACTTCCCTATGCCTCAGGACTACCTATGGCAGCAATCATTATCAAGTAGCTAAAACAAAAAACAATCTGTGAGGGAAAAAAAATTGGCCAGCAGATGTCACATCTGCACAGAATTAAGGAGTCGTTTTATTGTGCTGAGAAAGCAGAATCTGCTGCTGACTATTATGCAAATTCAAAGCAGAAGCACCACAATGGCTAAAAGAAGCAATCCACTCATTAGTTTGTTATGGAAACACGCTGGAAACTCAGCCTGGTGATGGACGTGAACCTTCCCTGTCACTGATTTTTTTTTTTTTTTTGGTCATCTGTCACCCCCATGCAGTGTGCAGACGTGTCGGAGGATGGGAGTGTTGAGCACAGTGTAGTGCAGTGTTGTCATCCATCCTGAACGTTTTCTGACTCAGCAGAAAGAGGCTGCAGATACTGCAACTAACTGTACCATGTTGGCCGTTCTATTTGAACGGCATGAGTGACAGGTGCACTTTAAAAAAAACATAGTAAATGAGTCAATAAGTGCAGTACAAGCATGTCTCTGATATGCTTCAATGCAGACAGGAACACGTCCTTGTGCAACACTATGCTTATTGATGTGCAGTGGTGAACGGTGTAGACCGCATTGCACCACAATGATATGAGCTAAAATAAGGACAGTACACACTAGCATATACAGTATGGATGCCTGCACAATATACAGTGAGATATATGAAAATATTAATAATCCCATTATACTGTAGTGCAGTCGTTCTCAAACTTTTTTCAGTAATGTACCCCCTGTAAACATTTTTTTAATTCAAGTACCCCCTAATCAGAGCAAAGCATTTTTGGTTGAAAAAAAGAGATAAAGAAGTAAAAACAGCACTATGTCATCACTTTCTGATTTTTTTTTATTGTGTAACAGTGCAAACTATTGCTCATTTGTAGTGGTCTTTCTTGAACTATTTGGGAAAAAAAAGATATAAAAGTAACTAAAAACTTGTTGAAAAATAAACAAGTGATTCAATTATGAATAAAGATTTCTACACATAGAAGTAATCATCAACTTAAAGTGCCCTCTTTGGGGATTGTAATAGAGATCCATCTGGATTCATAAACTTAATTCTAATCATATCTTCACAAAAAAAAGAAATCTTTAACGTCAATATTTATGGAACATGTCTACAAAAAAGCTAGCTGTCAACACTGATTATTGCATTGTTGCATTTCTTTTCACAGTTTATGAACTTACATTCATATTTTGTTGAAGTATTATTCAATACATATTTATAAAATATTTTTGAATTGTTGCTATTTTTAGAATATTTTTAAAATATCTCATGTACCCCTTGGATTACCTTCAAGTACCCCCAATTGTGCACGTACCCCCATTTAAGAATCACTGCTGTAGTGTATACTGTATAGTCTGTAATGTTGCAATGGGGGTAACTTGACCCATGCATAAGAGCTAAATGCATGGTGGTAGACAACCACAATGCATACCACCGGACACACATGAGCACCTCTTCTTCACAAACAGCTGCTGCTAATCCCATTCTTGAGTGTGAGAAACACACACTGATTGGTGCATTTACCCCTGAGATTCAATGCGAAAGGCTTCTATTCATTATTGTTGCTGGCTAGAGAGTAAATCCCTTTAGCGGATGAACTGAGAAAGAGAGAGACAGAGAGGATGTATGCTGGCAGCCAGTTCTGTGGGCACACACAGCTTACTTCCAGACACCGGACCAGACAGAATAAGCAGCCTGGGTCTGATGTTTTCGGGAGCCTTTCGAGTGACACACATCATTTTCCCACCACATGTGTAGTAGGGCTGCAACCATAATGATCATGTGAACATTATTCCAAGATGTCACTATGTCGACATGAAGATAAATAAAAACCCATTATCTAGTTGCCTCCACCGCGGAGGATGTTTTTATTTTTTGTTAGCAGGGTTTGTAGAAAGAAGAAACATTCAATTATGGCAGGGGAGTTCACTGCAGCTGCACAACTGGTTTGAATGGGATCGTTAATGAGCTTTTGTCTATATGTGCCTTGTGATTGAGTTCAAAGCAGGGGTGTTTTAGCTCAGGAGCCGCATGGAGAAAAAATATATTCCCAAGCGGGCCGTAATGGTAAAATCATGGCATGATAACTTAAAAATAAAGACAACTCCAGGTTGTTCTCTTTGTTTTATTTTGGCCAAAAATAGAACAAGCACATTATGAAAATGTACAAATCACAACTAATCCTCTGGACAAAACACTTCAAGTTTGTTGACAATTCTGATGATGTTGTTGCAGATACAAAAATACAAGGATATTAGACTTTGTCGTAGCGTATCTACAAAGCCAGGATTACACTTTCAGTCACAGTCTTTTTGAGATAAAACAAAAACACGACATGTAAACTTTTCAAGGTATCAAATACCTCTTTAGTCATGTCCACATATCCATCCAGTGCTAACTCAACAAACCGTAAGAAACGGATGTAAAAACTATTCAAAAGGGTTACGTTTTCTCGTTGTTGACAGAGACATTATGGGGAGTAATGGTGTCATATAACCATGTGTTCGAAGCAGAAGACATAAAACGGCAGGTTTTACATTTCATTTGGGTCGAGGGAGAGGAGCTGCAGCCACGCTTTACTTTGCACATCTTGCTAGTCCTAACATAATTGCTATTGTGACATCCAGTGGACACATTTAGAACAGCAGTTTCTTTCATTTAACAAAAAAAAAAATTCAGCTCATTGTAATACTTGGAAAACTCCTCACAAATGCCGGATAAAACCTGCGTCCGTCGGCCGTATGTTTGACACCCCAGGTCCAAGGTGAACCCCAGGGATCCATCCATCCATTTCTACCGCTTGTCCCTGTTGGGGTGGCAGGGTTCCCTGGAGCCTATATCAGCTGCATTGGGGCAGTAGGCAGTGTACACCCTGGACAAGTCGCCACCTCATCACAGGGCCAACACAGATAGACAGACAACATTCACACTCACATTCACACACTAGGGCCAATTTAGTGTTCCAATCAACCTATCCCCAGGTGCATGTCTTTGGAGGTGGGAGGAAGCCGGAGTACCTGGAGGGAACCCACACTGTCACTGGGAGAACATGCAAACTCCACACAGAAAGATCCCGAGCCCGGGATTAAACTCAGGACTACTCAGGACCTTTGTATTGTGAGGCAGTTGCACTAACCCCTATCCCACATGCTGCCCAGGGATATTAAACTAAATTGTTTTAGGGGACATTTCCAGAAAGTTATGGATCGGGGACTGTACTTCTTCATTCTCTGTATATACCAGCGTTCTCTACAGTATACATTTGATTTTGGTGTATTTTGACAATTAAAGAAGCACACTGCCGTTTTTTAAGGTCATTCTGCAAACATTTTTTAAGAACCTGCGGCTAAAAGGTGAGTCTCTCACAATTTTTTAAACTAATTGCACGGTCCACTATAGTTGGGTCGCCCAAATTATGAAAAATAGAGGACCTAAAATGGAACCTTGAGAAACACTACTGGTATAAATAAACAGGTGGACAAATGACGAGTGACTGTATCTGAAGTAAACAGTACAAAATAACAAAATAAATACTGCCGAAAAGGGAGAGGACTTAATGGGATGCTTTGAGGAACGCTTCAGTTATGTAAATCACAAATTTGGACTTGAGTGTTCCATACTACCTAGCAAGGTTAAAATACCAGTACAAGGATCTGCCAATGTGTTTATTGTGGTCCAAGTTCGTCGATACAACAGGAGCACTCTAGTGTTTTTAGCAATTTGCAGCAAAAATGTTATCTCCGAGTTTTAAAGTGAACTCGGTGGGTTGGATTTGGCCCCTGAACTGACAGTTAAATAGCCCTGGTGTACCTAGATCAAGCAATGGAAAATGAATAATGTAAATTTAGCACTTTGTATGATAGTTGCAAGTTTTGACAACGCTCCAATTAATGCCTCTATTCAATTAACTGCAGATTGTACAATAGTTGCAAAGTGCGGGATCCAGAGAGTCACTGGGATTCTGGGATTAGAGCAAGATCAAAAAACCTGGGCATTTTCTTTTCTTTATTTTTTTAGAATATAGCCTTTACAATATATTACATCAGTGGTTCTCAAATGGGGGTATGCGTACCCCTGGGGGTACTTGAAGGTATGCCAAGGGGTACGTGGGATTTTTTTAAATATTCTAAAAATACCAACAATTCAAAAATCCTTTATAAGTATATTTATTGAATAATACTTCAACAAAATATGAATGTAAGTTCATAAACTGTGAAAAGAAATGCAACAATGCAATATTCAGTGTTGACATTTAGATTTTTTTGTAGACATGTTCCATAAATATTGATGTTAAAGATTTCTGTTTTTGTGAAGAAATGTTTAGAATTAAGTTCATGCCTCCAGATGGATCTCTATTACAATCCCCAAAGAGGGCACTTTAAGTTGATGATTACTTCTATGTGTAGAAATCTTTATTTATAATTGAATCGCTTGTTTATTTTTCAACAAGTTTTTTGTTATTTTTTATATCTTTTTTTCAAAATAGTTCAAGAAAGACCACTACAAATTAGCAATATTTTTCACTCTTGTACAATAAATCAGAAACTGATGACATAGTGCTGTATTTTACTGCTTTATCTCTTTTTTTCAACCAAAAATGCTTTGCTCTGATTAGGGGGTACTTGAATTAAAAAAATGTTCACAGGGGGTACATCACTGAAAAAATGTTCAGGACCATTGCATTACATGATAGTAACTTCACAAGATGGCAATAGTTGCATTTAAAGGAGCATTAGTGGTCTGCATCCAACAGCTTTATATACCTTTAAATATGTTATTGTTTGCCAATATATCCCCCGTGATAGAGTGGTGTCCAGTACAGTGAAAATGTGTTGCTACATCACTCCTACACTAAAAGTATGCATTAAATTCCATGCGATCTCGGTTTGAAAGCAGACAAACACCACATGTGGCTGAGAGACCTCATATCTAACAAGGTTGCTTTCTGAAATCCAACACCTCAAAGTCTTTAGTTGCAGTCATGTTGTTGTATCTTTACAACCTAGCGCTGATTTTTGTTTTATTTGGTGAAATAGGATCACATCCTAAACCGTTTGCAGGTTCAGTGCCATACATGGATGAAATGGCTAAAGGGCAGTGTTTGGTCTTGTATGGAAAATGTCACACAGGCAACAACATCCACAAAGAATAAATCAGACTGAGTGCTGAGTCGGGAAACTGAGTAGTGTTGGAAATGAACGTGTTTATAAATAACATGACCGGGCCTTTTTTTGGTTCCAGCTGCTAGATTGTGTGACCAGCGTGCGTTTAGTAAACGTTGCAAACTTATATTGATCCTTAATTATCAGAATTATTATATTAGCTATATTGGAAAGACCAACTGAACTTGACTTTACATATCAGTCATGTTTGTAGTATCCTATATACAAATGATATTGTATTATATTACCAACAAATCAATGAGATCCAATTTGAGAGGTGTTCAACATCTCTTTAAATGAGTACAACAATTATTAATGTGTAAATTAGTGCTGTCAAATTACATTAAAAAAATCTGATTAATCACACTTTTGAATTGGAATTACTCATGAAGTCATTAATCGCATGGCATAGTTAAAGTTTCTTAAAAAGAGCCCAACTTTTGGACACAAACGCATATTTATTGTCAGAATGTCACACAGGAATATTTGTTATGTTTTGATTGAATACACGTTATGTGTTTCCTCAAAACATTTTGGTAACAGTTGTATCTATAGTCCAGTTAGTGTGTATTTTGAAATGATATTTGACAGCGGGCACACCTCACTCTTCTTTACACTGATGTACAACAACCCATACCTCCTTTCAGGTGGTCATCCACACACAGTTAAGGTAAAGGAGCATGTACAGTCAAAATAAATTGCCTAGTTAATTTGCATAAATAAATGCTTATAGCAATAATATTTAGTGATTAATCCCATGAGTAACTTATGATTTTGACAGCCTTGGTATAAATGTCTACAATCATAGGTATTTAGCAAGATGAACCAGCACCCCCTGCAACCCCAAAAGGGACAAGCGGTAGAAAAATGGATGGAATAGAAAAATATGAATTCCTCTTTTTAAACTTGAGATAGTGTATATGTAACCCACAATGTCACTGCCTCTCGACACACCCTTGGACTCTGCGTTGTGTTTTTAGTGTTTATCAGGTGGGTTGTTGTGCGGAGAGATTGGACACTGGACACAGTGGTTCTGGATTGTGGATGAGACCTTGTTGCATTTATTTGCTCACAGTAGTGGTCCTCTCTGGCTCTGGTCATTAAGCTTTTCAGTGGAAAAGAAGAACATTTTCCTTTACAAATGTGTCTCAATGCAAAAGAACACATTAACATATGTCAACAAAAATATATAAATCTTTCTCATATTCAATATGCCCAAATGCTAAATAACAATAAATCACAAATCAGTAGTTCAAACACAGTGACCAGAATAAACATGTAAAAAGCCATCCTTCACAACCCCATTCAATTCAGACTCTACTAATTGTTAATCACACTGGCCAACTTACATCAAACATTTAAGTACAAAAACGGAATTGCACATTTCTTCAAAACACATCAAAATGTAAGTAAACACCTTAGCTAACACTGTATTGCAACAAATTCGCTGGATGGGCATTTTTAACTCTAATATCTTATAAAGTGTTCAGACAGTCATAAAACAGGTCTCACCTTTTCAGTGGAAAAGAAGAACATTTTCAAAGATGGCGCCTAGACTATGGTGTCCACTGAGGGACAAAAAGGTGAGGTGTGCTGAACCCACAGGTAAAAATCAACAGAATAGCGACCTCCAGTGCTCATAAAGAGGTACTGTCTTATACATTGCCAGGCTACTGCCTTACATCTACCCCTTCTTTATTTGATGGCGTCTCTGCCATCAGATCAAACGTAAACAAAAAGCAAAAACTCCACTCTTTAACCAAAAGTGAGTGAGTGTGTGTGTGTGTGTGTGTGTGTGTGTGTGTGTGTGTGTGTGTGTGTGTGTTAAACATGCCCTTCTGGTCCTCTTGCTTTGGCCCTTTGCCACAACTTCTTGCCTCTCTCTATCTTCTGTTGTTCTTCATCCGATCTCAGAACTTGCGACTCAAGGCATAGCCTCTTTGGGGGCTGTCGATTTCTCGACGGGTTCCTTCTTGGAGCCACAGCCTCTGGAGGTGCTTCGGCACAACTGAGAGGTGTGGCTTCCTCTTCTTTATCACTTATTTGCCCATTCTCCACATCCAATTCCTCCATCCCTGTGTGTTCAACCTGTCCGTTTACTGTCCCTGTATCATCCATCTCACATTCCTCTTCAATATCTTCCTCTGTCTCTCCTCTATCTTGCTCCTCCATTTCCTCTGTATCCGCTCCCTCGTGATCCTCTTCCACATCTGACTCCACATCATTTGTCGTCACTTCACCGGCCTGTTCCACTGGCAGAAACATACACTGTGTAAGGAGGTTGCGGTGGACCACTCTCTCTGGTTCACCATCTTCTGGTCGAACTACATACACCGGTATATTGGGTTGCTTCTTCACCACAATGTATGGACGAGACTCCCACTTGTCTCCCAGTTTCTGCCGTCCTTCCACATGACACTTTTTGACCAGGACTCGGTCCCCTGCACTGAAGACTTGACTCTTTGCTTTTCGGTCATAGTATTTTTTCTGCTGATCTTTCGCATGGTGAGAAGCCTGATTAGCCAGGGCATAGGCTTCGGACAGACTGTCATGTAGAGTTTGGACGTACTCACTATATCCTCCTTGCTCATTGGTGGAAGGAAGCCCAAAGACCAGGTCGACTGGGAGCCGGGGGTGCCTACCGAACATCAGGTAGTATGGTGCATAACCAGTCGAGTCGTGACGTGTGCAATTGTAGGCATGCGTCATTGCATCCAAGTGCTCATGCCAGCGGGGTTTCAAGTGAGGCTCTAGTGTCCCCAGCATGTCCATGAGGGTCCGGTTGAACCTTTCCGTGCCCCCATTGCCCTGTGGGTGGTAGGGGGTGGTGTGGGTCTTAGTGATGCCCGTACACTTGCACAGTTCCTTCACGATAGCACTTTCAAAATTGCGTCCTTGGTCTGCCAACAATTTCTCACAAAAACCAAACCGGCAGAAGAAGTTTTTCCACAGTACCTTCGCAACTGTGTTGGCCTTCTGGTCTTTAGTGGGATAGGCCTGGGCGTATCGTGAGAAGTGGTCGGTAACAACGAGCACATTTTCAATGCCACCTTTTGACTTCTCCAGTGTCAAAAAGTCCACACACACCAGCTCCATGGGGGCACTGGTGTGAATACTGACCAGGGGAGCCCTGAGGCCTGCAGTTGGGGTCTTTCTGAGGCAGCACCTCTGACACTGTTCACACCAAGTCTTGATTTCCTGGAACATTCTTGGCCAGTAGAATCTCTCCCTTATCATCTGCAAGGTCCTCTCAAATCCTAAATGCCCTGAGTCATCATGCAGAGCAGTCTTGACGGATGCGCGCAGCCGTTCTGGCAGTACCAGCTGCTCTACTACTTCCCTTTGACCATCTCGTACACGGCGGTACATGATACCGTCTCGTATCACTAACCTCCTCCACTCCTTTAAGAGAAGGCACACTTGCCCACCACCACTGATCCTCTCACTGCGACTTGGCTTCTGGTTCAGGCTTTTAGAGTGCAGGACAGGGCCGACGGCAGGATCTTCCTTCTGGGCTGCACGGATCTCCTGTTTTGTCATGGCAGGTAATGACTCTGTTCCCACATCCATATAGGGCTCACTGGGCTTGTGTGATAGAGGTTCTTGGATGTCAGGTTCCTCTGGGGCAGTATTGTTCACATCCGGGGAGCTCTCCTGTCCATGGCTCTCTTGTCCATGGGTGGGCCGGTTCTCTTCATGGCCTAAGTTACTGGCCCTCACCCGCTGGGGACAGGTGTGTAAGACTTGCGTGACCTCCTGGTTGGACATACGGGAGAGTGCGTCAGCATTTGCATTACTCTTTCCTCTTCTATACTGGATGTCAAAGTCGAACGCCGACAGTCGAGACACCCACCGCTGTCCTGTAGCATCCAGCTTAGCTGAGGACATCACATACTTGAGAGGGTTGTTGTCTGTCTGGACTGAGAATCTACGCCCATAGAGATGGTCGTAGAACTTATCTGTCACTGCCCACTTCAGAGCGAGGAACTCAAGTTTGTGTGCAGGATATCGGGTCTCTGTTGGACTCAAGCCACGGCTGGAGTAGGCTATGACTCTCTCGACTCCACTCTGGACCTGGACCAAGACAGCGCCAAGGCCCTCTCCTGACGCATCAGTTTGAAGCAGAAAGGGCCGGCTGAAATCTGGATACCCCAGCACTGGAGCAGTTGTCAACTTCTCTTTCAGTGTCTGAAAGGCCTCCTCACACTCATGAGTCCACATGAAGGGTGGGTCAGGACCCGGGCTCTTCTTATGCCCCCTCTTCTTCTTTCTGGGGTCACCGCTAGTGAGGCGGTATAGAGGTGCTGCTATCATGGAGTAGCCGTTCACGTACCGTCTGTAATACCCGGCTAGGCCCAAGAATTGGAGCACTTCTTTCCTATTTGTGGGCCTCACCCAGCCCTTAACCCTGCTGATTTTCTCTGGGTCTGTCCTGATCCCCTCTGCGGACACCAAGTGACCCAAATACTGCACCTCTTGTCTCACAAGCTGGCACTTCGAGGGTTTCAACTTCAAGCCATGCTCCTTGAGTCGATCAAACACCAGCTGCAACCTCTCCAGGTGCTCATCAAAGGTTTTTGAGAATATGATCAGATCATCTAAGTAGATGAGGAGGTGAGTGAAGTTCAGATCTCCAAAGCAGCAGGTCATCAGTCGCTGGAAGGTGGACGGAGCGTTTTGCAGCCCAAAAGGCATTCTGTTTGCCTCAAACAGCCCCATAGGAGTACTGAACGCTGTCTTGTGTTTGTCGTGCTCCGCCACCTCCACCTGCCAGTAACCAGATGTGAGGTCAAGGGTGGAGAAGTACTTCGCTTGCCCCAGGGCCTCCAGAGCTTCCTCTATTCTGGGCAGAGGGAATGCATCTCTGGTGCTGTAGGAGTTCAGCTTTCTGTAGTCCACACAAAGCCTTAGTGACCCATCTTTCTTGGTTACAATCACTACTGGCGAAGCATATGGGCTCTTACTAGGCCTGATGACCCCTGTTGCCTCCATGTCCATCAACAACTTCCTCACATCTTGCCACTGTGAGGGGGGAATCTTGCGGTAGGGCAGTCGGAAAGGGGTAGAATCGACAAGGGGAATTTCATGCGCTATGGTTTTTGTGTGGCCATAGTCCATGGAATGCTGGGAGAACACACTTCCATTTTTCTCCACCAGCTCTTTAAGGAGGGACCGCTGGTGCTCATTCTCTACCGCTGCTTCACTGAGGTCCACCCCACAACCTGCCACAACTTGATCCAAACTCAGACAGGCCTCTTCACTCTCAGCCTTATCAGGTTCACCTGGCCTCTTGTCAGGAAACTCTACAACATTTTCCACCACGACTGCATTGGCCAAATGTGTATGGGGCTTTATGGTGATAGCATGTTGAGACAGATTCATCACCCTAACAGGGGTGCAGCCTTTCTTTACATCAGTAAGGACTTTGGCAACCAATAGGTCTTGGGGGAGACGCAGGAAAGGGTGGCCTTCAATGAGGGCTGTGTAAGTCTTTCTTTGTGGGCCAACTTTGATCCTACACTTCAAATCCATCTCCTTCCCTCCAGGGATGCTTATTTTGCGTCCAGCGTACACAACAGGGCCAACTGTGTCATCCGTTACATTATGTTCTGTGTTCAGAATTTCCAGCAGGGCACTGTACCACTCTGGATGGCTTTGCTTGACACGGTGAATGAACTGCTGGCCATAGGTTGCTTGGAGGTGGCTCCTGGAGGCCCGAATGACATTAGTGCCCACAAGCAGAGGGACAGAGGAACGATACTCAGAATCAGGGACCACGAAAGCTGGCACAGCCTCAAACTCTCTCCCCAGCATTTTAAGGTTAATGTGTAAGACACCATGGTAAGGCACATTCTGGCCGGCTGCCCCCTCTATGGGTATTTTAGAAGGCTTCAGCCTTTGTACCCGAAGGGTGGGGTGGTTGCGCCAGTAGTTGTGAGTAATACTGGTAATCTGGGAGCCAGAGTCTATGAGTGCCTTGCATTTTACCCCATTGACTTCCACCTTCCCCTCATTCCTGGGGCCCACTAGGGGGGTATCCTCTCCTCCATCATCAGTTCCGCTCACCTGTAATGGGGACACTTGCTGCTCACCCATGGTTGCCCCGGTAACCATGGGCTCTAGGCGTTTAAATGTTGTGCTGAGGGAGCTGTGTTTCCCTCCACAGGGGTCACCGGCTGGGGTTGCTGAGCCAAGGACAGGCTGGGATCTGGGAGAGCTGCTCTGCAGACCCGGGCAATGTGTCCTAGTTTCCCACACCGGTAGCATGTCACACTGGAGCCCTGTACTGTAGTCCTTGGTGATGACTGGAATCTTTGTGGGGGGGCTGCAGGAGGGACAATGCGTGAGACAGCAGGCGGTACAGTGGGTGAGCCAGCAGGCTGGACAGTGGGTGGGACCAAAATTCTTGATTCGAGGTGAGACAACATGGCCATCTGTTGCTCTTGGCTTAGAGCCAATTTCTGTACAATCTCTCTCAACTCTGACAGTTCTGAGTTCTGTTTCGATGTCTCTGTCTTCTCATTAGTACCACACTCAGGTGTGCCATGTACCTGGGCATATGCTTTCTTTGTCTTGTGCTGTGGTTGGAACTTCTTTGTTTCTTTTGCTAGATCTCTGAGCTCCTGTTGCAGCTCTCGGAAGCTCAATAGCCGGGGCTTCATTGGCAAAATTCGGGCATACGTCTCCTCATCTTCAAGCCCCCTTAAGAACTGCCGGGTGAGTTTGCTATCACGGTCGGGGAAAGGCCTGCCTCCTCTCTCACTGTCTTCAACAGCTCGCAGTGTTGCCTCCAGTGCTATGGCATATGAGCAACAAGACTCTCCAGGCCTCTGGATTCGTTCATAGAAGTCAGCTAGTGGATCTAGAGAGCCATATGTGTCACTGTATTCCGCCCTCAATTCCTCAAATGCTTTCTCAGGGGTTTGGTCATGGGGAGGTAGATTCAACACCAATCTTCTGGCTTCACCACCCAGGTGTCGCACTACTGTGGAAAAGCGGAGGTGCATGGGAAGCTCTATGGCCTCCAGGAGATACTGCATGTCACGAATCCAGTCCTCCACAAGCATCTTGCTATCAGAATGTCCAGTGAAGATTTGGACATTTTTAACCTGATGAGTCTGCAGGAAGCCACCATAAGCAGCGGGAGGACTCGGTTGGGCTATGGCGCTGTTTGGAGCGAAGAATGGAGGTAGAGGTGTGGATTGGGGGAGTGCATTAGGATACACGTTGACCCTGGGATCAGAAGCAGGTGTCCATGGATGTACTGGGGCGGGGCCATGGAGAGGGGCTGCATGATCAAGGTTTTGTGTGAGGATAGTGGGGTACATTCTGGCTTGAGGATCTGGAGTTGGCATCTGAAAGTATACTGGGGCAGGGGTGTGAGGGGAAGCTGTATCATGAATAGCTTGTGGGAGGGCATGGGGATACAGACTGGCTTGGGGGTGGGCAGCAGGTGTCTGTAGATGTGCTGTAGCAGAGGCATGGGAAGGGGTTGCGTAATCAACATTTCCATAATTCACATTCATAGGGATAGGGCCTCTTTCACCAGTTGCAGGCGGGCGCCGGGGGGTCATCTCATTATGGGCCAGGGACTGAGAGTGGTGTTGGACAGGAGGGTTGTTCGAAAGGTTCATTTGGGGGTTTCGAGAATTCGGCATAGGGAGCTGGGGCGCATGGGTGGAATCTGAATTGCTGGTGTAGGTCAGGGGGCTAGGATGAGCAGCCTGGACTTGGGCGGGAGTTGGGAGTCTGTAGCCTGACCTGCCGATCTGGTGGCGCGGCAATGTGGACACATTAGCTGGGGTATGCGGGGACAGAGTTGGGGGTGGCGGCGTAAGCTGCCAGCCCTGCCCTGAGTACTGAGTGTGGTGCTGCTGCTGAGGGCTAGGGGAGCTGAGGAACATGTTGGTATGCTTTGGCCGCGCCGACTGCTGCTGCTTCACTGTACTGGCATCAGCCGTTGCTCCTTCATCCTGAATATGGAATTGTGTGGTAGGGGGAGGGTTGTAGTTATGGCCTGTTGCATGTCCAGGAGAGGAATGTGGCTTGTGGGGAGAGTCATGGCTGGTTGTAGGGCCTGTGCCCTCCAGGCCAGTGTAGTCACTCAACATCTTCAGTTAGTTTAACTGGGGCCACGGGCTTGGGCAGGAGTTGGGAGTCTGTGTATGTTGTAGGTGTATAGTGAAGTGCAATGAAAACAATAAAAAGAAAAAAAAGGAAAAACAACAATAGTAACAAATATCAATCCGTGCATAAAATTCACATTAACCAAACAATTAGTCAGTACACAGCTCTGTGTGTCCAACTCAACGCATATGAACCAAGTAGACAACAAATAATACTCATATAGTTGTCACTTCAAAATTCTCTCACAGAATATAGCATTTTTTTTTCTTGTTCTTTCTCAATTTCAATTAGCTGTTCAGTTTATAGGATACCATATAAAGTCATTCAATGAAAATAACTTTCATAGCACTGAAAGGATATGTTGAAGGTGGATAATCTTCTCATACAGCTCAGTAGTAGCTCAGTCCACCACATGGACCGGTCCATTCACAGAGGATACAGTTCAGTTTAGCAGCATGTCTGGGGATGCTACTGTCAGTCTCTCTTCGGTCTTAGAATTACCACAATCCGGGTCACGGCACCAAAGATGTAACCCACAATGTCACTGCCTCTCGACACACCCTTGGACTCTGCGTTGTGTTTTTAGTGTTTATCAGGTGGGTTGTTGTGCGGAGAGATTGGACACTGGACACAGTGGTTCTGGATTGTGGATGAGACCTTGTTGCATTTATTTGCTCACAGTAGTGGTCCTCTCTGGCTCTGGTCATTAAGCTTTTCAGTGGAAAAGAAGAACATTTTCCTTTACAAATGTGTCTCAATGCAAAAGAACACATTAACATATGTCAACAAAAATATATAAATCTTTCTCATATTCAATATGCCCAAATGCTAAATAACAATAAATCACAAATCAGTAGTTCAAACACAGTGACCAGAATAAACATGTAAAAAGCCATCCTTCACAACCCCATTCAATTCAGACTCTACTAATTGTTAATCACACTGGCCAACTTACATCAAACATTTAAGTACAAAAACGGAATTGCACATTTCTTCAAAACACATCAAAATGTAAGTAAACACCTTAGCTAACACTGTATTGCAACAAATTCGCTGGATGGGCATTTTTAACTCTAATATCTTATAAAGTGTTCAGACAGTCATAAAACAGGTCTCACCTTTTCAGTGGAAAAGAAGAACATTTTCAAAGATGGCGCCTAGACTATGGTGTCCACTGAGGGACAAAAAGGTGAGGTGTGCTGAACCCACAGGTAAAAATCAACAGAATAGCGACCTCCAGTGCTCATAAAGAGGTACTGTCTTATACATTGCCAGGCTACTGCCTTACATCTACAACCACATTGTACAATCCCCGTTTCCATATGAGTTGGGAAATTGGGTTAGATGTAATGATGAATGGAATACAATGATTTGCAAATCCTTTTCAACCCATATTCAATTGAATGCACTACAAAGACAAGATATTTGATGTTCAAACTCATAAACATTATTTTTTTTTGCAAATAATAATTAACTTAGAATTTCGTGGCTGCAACACGTGCCAAAGTAGTTGGAAAAGGGCATGTTCACCACTGTGTTACAACACCTTTTCTTTTAACAACACTCAATAAACGTTTGGAAACTGAGGAAATTAATTGTTGAAACTTTGAAAATGGAATTCTTGACCATTCTTGTTTTATGTAGAGCTTTAGTTGTTCAACAGTTCGGGGTCTCCGCTGTCGTATTTTACGCTTCATAATGCGCCACACATTTTCGATGGGAGACAGGTCTGGACTGCAGGTGGGCCAGGAAAGTACCCGCACTCTTTTTTTACGAAGCCACGCTGTTGTAACACGTGCTGAATGTGGCTTGGCATTGTCTTGTTGAAATAAGCAGGGGCGTCCATGATAAAGACGGCACTTAGATGGCAGCATATGTTGTTCCAAAACCAGTATGTACCTTTCAGCATTAATGGTGACTTCACAGATGCGTGAGTTACCCATGCCTTGGGCACTAATGCACCCCCATACCATCACAGATGCTGGCTTTTGAACTTTGCGTTGATAACAGTCTGGATGGTTCGCTTCCCCATTTTGGAGACAATGTCGAATATTTCCAAACTAATTTTAGCTCAGGGTCCGTATAGAGGAACATTTATTCCCACACGAGCAGGACTGGTAAAATCATGGCATAGTAACTTAAAAATAAAGACAACTTCATATTGTTTTCTTCTTTTACTTCGGCCAAAGAAAGAAACAAGCACATTCTGAAAATGTACACATTACAAATAACCCTCTTGGCAAAACACTTCAAAGTAGTTGAATCATGAGGAAACAATTTAAAAAACACCACAAAGAACACAATGAACTAAGACTTGGTACCTGTGTATCTACAAAACAATTAAACCTTAAGCACGTCCTGTTCAGCATTTTCATCTTCGCTGTTCACCATTAAAAACGGTTGGAAAAGCAAACGAGTGATTCCTCAAACCGCCACATTGGTCGAATCCGCAACTGCAACAACACATTCAATTATCACCATTCAAATATTAAAATCAAGGTTGTCCTGATACCAATAATTTGGTACCGGTACCAAATACTATGAATACGGTACCAAGTACCAAACATCGATACTTGGACACTTTTCCAAATAAAGGGAACTACGAAAAAGTGCCAATGTTTTCATTATTTTAATAGAAAATCTTACAATACAATAAAAATATGTTTCCTATTGCACTCAAATAAACAATTTTGAAGGTTACTGTAAATTATTAAAGGGCATTAGACCACATTGTGTTTATCTTGTTGCACTCAAAGAACAATGTACAACTTTCCATATTACATATAGTCTGCCGTAATCAAGAATTAGTTTTATTAACATAATATTAAATTATGTATGTTTATGGTTGCTAATCCTGGTTTGTGCTTTAAGAAAAATACAAAGCTATGGATAAACGTACCCAGATAAGCCATGTAGCAGGTAAAACATAAAAAGTACCAATTTCAATCAATTCATTCACGGTAATTTATTATTCCGTACAACCCTAATTACAATGATATAAAAACAAAACCATTATCAAAATTACACCATAGCCAAAATCACAATACAAACTTAACCAATGTGAACATAGTAGATTTAAGCATTAATATAAAATAGAACACAACAAATGTAAAAACACACATTTTCACAATAGAGTTCAGGGCGCACGTTGCGCATTTAACCAATTGCAAGTGCTACTCATTGGAGTAGAGGCAGCCAATCTAGAGAGCGCTTAAAGTCAGCCGACACGTCATTTTTTAACACTGTCATGTGTGACATAGGTTACACTTGAATTGCTATTGCGACATCCAGTGGACACATTAAGAAACAGCAGTTTCTTTCATTAAAAAAATGCAGCTCATTTCTATATTTAGCAGACTGATCTTGCGTGCCGCGGGCCGGATTAAACCTTTTTGCGGGTTTGATACGGCCTGTGGGTCGTACGTTTGCCACTCCTGCTCTGGACAGTCATCCACTCTCCTCGTCTCTGCGGTTGGAGGCAGCACCACTCGCATGCACATAGAGAAATTCAGCCTTTTCACTTGAACGTAAAATGTAGTAAATTTATCTGAATTACCCCCATTATCCAATATTGTTCCTTATTCGATTTCTGACATTTCCTGAAAGTTTATGCAAATCACCCATAAGGTTTTGAGCTATTTCGCTAAATAACTAACGGACAGACAAACCTCAATTAATAAAACCTCCTGGCGGTGGTAGCAATTAGAGATATCATTTGATAAATGATACCTGTTGATATCAAATAAACCCAGAACATATCTGCAACCAATATATGCCAACAAGTACTTAATTTAATGTCTTATAAATGTTTTGATGAGGTCAAGTAGCTGTGCTTATTTCCTTTTTGTGCAGCTCAAAAATTAAATATATCACAATTCTACGGGAATTTGCTAGCTTGATATGCAGACAGATCAAAGTAGGCCTTCCGTTTTTTACCTGAGGCTAATGTGTGCAATTGACTACTGAAATACACTTTGATCGCTGACGTGCAAAAATAACTTCCCTTATTCCACTACTACTTCCCCACATCACAACAACTTGACTTGCATTGTCCAGGGACTTCCTCACCAACATTTAATGCAAATCCTTGAAAAAAAAAACACCCAAGTGACTGTGACACCAACACGACACGACAACAGTGATGCATGAACACCCTGTCTGCTATTGACAAGGCTGCAGCAGGAGCATATTTGTGTGCACAACCAGTAAACTCTCCTTTTTAGCCTTTTATTCCGGGCTGCAATAAAACTGTCAGAAAGTTATTCCTTCCCGACACTAAATAAGGCACATCTGCAGGAACAGACACATCTTTCCCTGTTCCTGTCTGTGGTCCACACTCTGATGCACCGCTCAGAGGCCCTTCTCTAATGAGAAATAGCTCAGCGGAGATTAGTTCCATACCGTCTGGCACGGATACACACCAAAAAGCAGACGTTTTCCTACCCGGGGACGAAACCAGGGAGCTTATTCATTGACAGAAAAAATGTTTGAGGGCCCCAACTCTAACAGCTATGTTCACCTGAAACCACCTGATTTATGCAGCACAATAGCTTACTGCATTTTTTGGTGCCAATGCAAATAAATCTGAGACAATGAGAATAAATACTATAAGGATTTGAGGAAGTCATTAGCATATTGGATTTTGTATTATTAAACCTAATTAAAATGTAGAATAAGCTTGAATCATTTAATCATTTAAGTTTTTTCCCAAAATAGTAACAGTAATTTATAGTATTTCAAACATAACTATTACCGTTAGTAAAATGTGGCACGTCCGACGGAAGCCGACCTTTTTAACGACAACAGCAGTGCTGCAACAAAGTACATCAACAAATTGCACACGGTCTCTGCGTCCTCTCCACAAACCCAGACAACACTTCCTCATTTTCCACCAATCACATTCAGGTGCAGTCACCGACACGGAACTCCAAACATTACACAAAACACAGGCAGGTCACGACATTGTGCAAAATATTTGAAGGGTTTTCCCAAAAAGTAATGCATGAATTACTTCCCTGATTACTCAATACATTTATGAAGGAGTATATATATTAATTTGAAGTATTTTTTAAAATTTCCAGTCCAGTGTTTTTATTTTTTTTTCCACTTCCCGATTTTCTCCATTTGCTACTACTTTAGTTTGAGCGCTGGCTCCCTCATCTGTCCTTGTTTTTCAATCAGGACACACCTGTCCCTGGTAGCTAAAAAGATTGCTTCTTCAACATTTTTTGCGTTTTTGACAAACTATTTTTGTTTTAAAGGGGAACATTATCACAATTTCAGAAGGGTTAAAACCAATAAAGATCAGTTCCCAGTGGCTTATTTTATTTTTCGAAGTTTTTCTTTTTAATTTTACCCATCATGGAATATCCCGAAAACAGGCTTTAAAGTGCCTGATTTTCGTTATCTGTGAAGCCACCGTCCATTTTCCTGTGACATCATTCAGTGATGCCAATACAAACAAACAAGGCTGATAGCACAGCAAGATATAGCGACATTAACTCGGATTCAGACTCGGATTTCAGCGGCTTAAGCGATTCAACAGATTACGCATGTATTGAAACGGATGGTTGGAGTATGGAGGTAGATAGCGAAAACGAAATTGAAAAAGAAACAGAAGCTATTGAGCGAGTAGCTATTGACGCTATTCGGCCATGTCTGCCTTAGCACCGCCGTTAAAATGTGCAGACCAAACAATCGTGACTTTCGCATCTTGTGACACTGGAGCAACTTAAATCCGCCGATTGGTAAGTGTTTGTTTGGCATTAAATGTGGGTGGAGGGAAACGCTGGATGCAAATATAGTTATAAATGTACATACAGCTAGCCTAAATAGCATGTTAGCATCTATTAGCTGGCAGTCATTCCGCGACCAAATATGTCTGATTAGCACATAAATCAATAACATCAACAAAACTCACCTTTGTGATTTTGTTGACTTTATCGTTGGAAATGCATCCGCAGGATATCCATACATCTCTGTGCCATGTCTACCTTAGCATCGCCGGTAAAATGTGCAGACCAAACCATCAGGACTTTCGCATCTTGTAACACTGGAGCAACTTAAATCCGTCGATTGGTAAGTATTTGTTTGGCATTAAATGTGGGTGGAGAGAAAGGCTGGATGCAAATATAGCTGCAAATGTACATACAGCTAGCCTAAATAGCATGTTAGTATCGATTAGCATGCCGTGCTAATTGATGCACACTCTACGTAAATCAACTTGAATCCGTCCCTGATCGTGTTGTTACACCCTCCGACAACACACCGACGAGGCATGATGTCTCCAAGGTACGAAAAACAGTCGAAAAAACGGAAAATAACAGAGCTGATTTGACTCGATGTTTATAATGTGTTTGAGAAAATGGCGGATTGACTACCTATGTGACGTCACAACGTGACGTCATTGCTCCGCGAGCAAATAATAGAAAGGCGTTTAATTCGCCAAAATTCACCTATTTAGAGTTCGGAAATCGGTTAAAAAAATATATTGTCTTTTTTCTGCACCATCAAGGTATATATTGACGCTTACATAGGTCTGGTGATAATGTCCCCCTTTAACATTAAATACATGTTTACCTGCACTTGGCCTGCCTGCTGTCTCTGCATCCAGGGGTCATGACCAACAACCGTGAGATCACAGTAATTATTTTGCGAATTGAAAATACTTTTAGAAGTAGTTTGCCCAACACAGAAAAATGCTGTGTGCAGTGATGCTTTAAATTCAAGTTGATTCTTCATGTTGGAGCCAACACATTCCAGTCAGGCAGTTTTGCATCACGGGTCGCATGCCAGCTTTAACCTGAGAGGTCTTTAGAGGAATCATACCTGTGCACTCGTACATTGAAATAAAATCAAATAGATGGCGGGGACTGTACGTTTAGAAGGACAGTCTCGATTAATTAATCTTGCAAGAGGTAAAGGCAACATTAAAAGAATTTCACTTAAAAATTACATTAGGTGATAATTATGCCTGACTGGCATCCCACCCCTTTCAGCCACTCGGTCCATGTGGGCTGTGCTGCTTTTACGGCTGACTAAAATAACATAACAGCACTGAGAGTTTGGTTGTTTTGGAGTAGCCTGGGGAAATAAAACCCTACATCTGTGTGATTATATCTAAGACATTTTAGAACGGCCATGGCAATAAACTTTTCCCTGACCTCAGCCTGAATCTTACAGTTAAAAAAACAAGTGACTGAGTGGGATGAAATGACAAGGAGGCTGACCATTGGGAAATTGAATAACACAATTAATTAACAGTAACATATTATTTAAAATGTAAGTACTAGTCCTACTGGGAGGCTACTGCTGGTAAGGTTAGTGAGTTTGGCAGCTGCATCATCCCTTAAAGGGCACATACTATGCAAACAACAAATTCCCTAACTGTTTTTGTGTATTTGGTAACTACAAACATCTCAAAAAATTAAAATCAAACCATGGTGGAGATATGAATGAAACAATCTTGCCTTCCTTCATACTTCCTCCAAACAAGCCGTTTGGAAATTGCCCAATTTGTGATGTTTTTCCCCCAGGCGTGATGTTAGCGGATAGCTCCATATATGGTAGAGATTTACCCAAAGGGCTTTGCGCAAGTTCGCCATTGTAATCGACGTAATCAATACACTTATATAAATATCATTCACTTCACTTCACTTCACTTCACTACTCTATCCTCTTGTTGTGGGACAGACTGGCTCGTACATGCACAGGCATTCTCCACTGTTGCCATTTCTAATACAAAGTACCATATAGTTCAAACTTATATCTGTCAGTAGACTCCAAACAAAAGCATTAAAAACTACAGCAATAATGTCGGGAAGAAGACACAAAGTCGAAGTAGAGCCACGTCAATTAAGACCAAAACAGCGAATCCTGAGGAGCTGTCAGAGAGCGGCTGGAAAATTATCTGTAAAACAATCAACATTTTGACCAAAGGACCATTATCACATGTTATGTAGACCAGAAAGTGTTTTGATTGTAGGGAAAAATCTTAATTATGACCCCTTTAATAATCCCCCACAATGCAAAATAGACTTATAGATACATGTTATAACAGTAATGTGTGACTCAGTTGGTTTATAACAGTCTATTAAAATAAGGGCCCGCATCCCGGCCACAAACAACACCCAAATAGGCTTGATTAAACCATTCAAAACAGGGTTATTCATGTATGCAGTACTCCGGCCACCCCGCATGGTCCAACAGCGAAGCACATGTGTCACAATGAAGCAGCAGTGGGTAAGTAGAATATGCCACTATCGAAAATTGAAATAAATTGCAAAAATCGGAATTTAAACAGCGACTGGACAACAAAGTATGAATGTATTGACATTGCTGACTTTGAAATGGATTTTGTGTTCCTGGTCGTGTCGTTTTTGGCTGTTTAAATCTGGCAATCAAAACCAGTAAAGTATATGTAGCGCTGAATTTGACCAGCCGAGGGCCATAAAGCTACACCTAAACTACATGTGTACAATGTTAGTTGTTTCTATTTTATTCATGTAACATATACAATAGACATTATATATGTTAATTCACTATGGACGTTATATTTTTGTAACGTTTATATTATGAGTCTGACAAACCTAAATAAGACGTATGAAAAAATAAAACTGAGAAATAAAAATAATTCAAAAGATAGAACATCAACTATCAAAATCTTAGCTTCTGTTTCTTAATGCTGTCAACTATCTGTCTAGCTGCACATGCTGGAAACCAGTAGTGAGGGCAGAATAATGTATTTATTGACAGTACACCATGAAAGCTAATGCATTTACTTGGTAAATAAGTAAATACAGTCTCAAACTAATGTAACCTGCTGAGGCACTTTCTAAAGATTTTGCTATACGGCCCCTGAGACCTTAGGCTCTTGAAACTGCGGCCCTCTTTATTAACCAAATGAGAGACACGTATTTCAGCTCCCTCATCTTTTTGCGACATTATTAAGAGATAAAGTGCTTGTACAGTTGATTTTTATGACACAAATGAGATCCCTCCTTTATCATTATGATACTTTTGACCAGCCCCAAGGTACATGAGCCTGTGCCTTATGTGTACACTGTGGAAAGCGGGGTTTCTATAGTATATATATATATATTTTTTTGGGGGTTAAAATACCTCAGCTTAAAATGATCATTTGCTAACAACCAGTGTGCCACAAATGCAGGAGTATGTATAATTTTGTATCATTTTATTTTTCTTCAGCAGATCTGCTGTTATAGTAAAGTGAATATAACGTTAAAACTACAAAGCTATGGTATTGTTAATAACGTTTGTGCCCTCCTCTTCGCTGATGTACTATGTGATATAATTGTAACGTTGAACGAGTGCAGCGTGAGAGTGTTTATGTAAATAGTGTATAATAAGTGTATAATAGTGCTTTTTGAAGACACACATACTGCCAGAGTCAAGTGTAGACTATCATTAAACTAGACACAAATGGCGCATTATCACTAAAAGCACTTTTAAACAATCAAAATTCCAGGATCATGGCTAGGATTATGCCAAAACAGACTAATGAGAGTTGTTTGAGACTTATTCAAAGTAGTTAAAACATAGGATTGCATGTCGCTGACAGTGTAATTTTATGGTAATGCCCCTCAAGCAGGGGCTGGGCGATATGGCCTTTTTTAATATCTCAATATTTTAAAGCCATGTCACGATACACGATATATTTCTCGATATTTTGCCTTAGTCCAAAATTAACACTTGATGCATATAATCACAGTAGTATGATGATTCTATGTGTCTACATTAAAACATTATTGTTCATACTGAATTATTATATACTATTTTTTTAAACTTTCATGCAGAAAGGTAAATCACAAGTAAGTCAATTGACCAAAAGTGTGTTTATTAAACATTTATTAAGCGGTGGCACAAACATTCATGTCATTTCAAAACAGAAAGTGCAAGATTGTCAGAGACATTTTAAAACAAGCTATGAGTGCACTTTTGTGCATGATGTCACTAAGATGACATCAAAACATTACTAAATTTAAGTGCACTTTTGTGCATGATGTCACACAAGATATTTCAATAACTGTCAAATAAAAATGAGCTGCATAATAGGAAATCAAATAGTGTGGGAGGTTACTGCGGACGTTATCTCCTTATGTTATTCACAATTTTTTTCATACCGTGTTAATGTGGAACTGGTTCCCTCGGCATTTTGTTGGTGTGGCGCCGAATGAAGATGTTGAAATGCGGAGTAAGCACTCTTCATTCTCTAGCGTGTGACTTTTCAAATGATGCTACATATTAGCAGTAATGCTACTTTTTGTTTCAACACTTTCGCCCCACACTTGACAAATTACGGTTGTCTGTTCGACATATTCCCAATTGAAGCCAAACCACCGCCAAACGATGGACCCCCGGCTGTTTTTCTTGGGAATTAATTCTTCCTTCATTTGTTACCAGATTGGCACCTTCTATCTCTGGTATTACCACTCGCACCACAGCTAACATTACCCATGCTGCTACCTCTCTGTTCGACGAGGGCGTTTACGTATGTGACGTGTGTAAGAAGGTGCGCTTGCTGTCAGTGAGAAGGAGACACAAGAAGGAGTGGGAAGAGCCTGTAGTGTAATGCCAGCAGCTAAAAGCAACTGCGTGAGAACGTATACTCGAATATCACGATAGTCATTTTCTATATCGCACCGAGACAAACCTGCGATATATTGAGTATATCGATATATCACCCAGCCCTATGTTAAACTATGATTAAAAACATAGTGTTAAGCTATGATTAAAAACATCTGATATACTAGGATCATATATTAAATTAGAGAAATCTTACCAACAAAATGTGGTATGAATGGCAACAGGAAGCAACTGCCTGCCATCTAGTGGAAGATGCTTTAATTGTTCCGCTTGTTACCATGCGTCGCTAGCAGAGACAGATGAATTAAGCACAATTTGAAGTAGATAAACAAGAGTTTTTGGACCAAATAGGTGAAATTAAATCATTTTCTATGGCACACCTGATGATCACAAAATGGTAGAAAAAAAATCCCTGATCTAAAGGATGCATGCAGACATTGCCACCACTGCCACATGCCACAGAGCACCGGTTCTTTTCCAGACTTCAGAAGAGGAAAACAAGTAAATAAAATGTGGTTATACGACATCTCGGCATTGACGTGTAACACGCCACTAGCCAGTGAAGGTGAATGAAGGGAGATTATAGCACTCAGGTGGAACTCATTTGGTACAAAAGCTGGTCAGAGTGAGCTCACGTTCTGTATTTGGCTCTTGCCGACAAGTAGTAAGTGGATCAAGGCAATTAGCTGGGAAAATGTGTTGGGAGGTCTGTGTACATCTGCAGAAATCTGTTCTCCTCCCTCGCTTTCTCTCAAATGCACACAGACACACACTTTATATATATATATATATATATATATATATATATATATATATATATATATATATATATATATATATACACACACACACACACAGACTGCACAAAGAAATAAAGACATTCATTAATTTGTTCCTGTAGCCTGGAAATGCTTTGGATGTTATGATGGAAGCCATGTGGCGATGGTGGTTTAGATTAGAGAAAAGTAGGCCCGGCCACACAGACAGAAGAAGCCTCTGTCATTGGGAGCCACAGGAAAGCCTCCACGGACCCACGGGGCGTGAAAGTCAAAGCATACAAAAGGCCAAAACATGGGGGTTGGATGAAAACCCCAACCGGTAATAAACTTGGGCATAATCTGATAAGCAGACAGGGGATGGCTGTCTTTGAGCACGGGTAACTTCATGCTGAGATACAAACACAAATAAGCCATCAGAATTCCATCTTATTATATTCTTTTTACAGATAGCTTCTTAAACACATAGCGAGGAGGGCAGGGTGCCTAAAATCTCTTGGTTGTGGAGCACCTGATCACACTACAAGCAAAAACAGTAATGTGAAGCCATCACAGTCAGGTTACTATAAAAATAAAACTTGGCACACAGACCTCAACAAAACTCTTTGTGCCAGAGTGGAAATTAAATTGTGATCTTTATTGATGCTTTTACACATGCTGAATGTTTACGTCCGCCTTCTAATTGAAAGAAGTAGTGGAATTTTACGTCGGATATAGGATTCACCGATCCTGCTTATGTTGAACAATTCATCAAATCCCAGTCACCTGTGTTGTTGGCAATTGAGGAAAACTGCCCGCTCAAGTCAATGAAACATGATTAGGGCAGCAGCTATTGATTATTTTAGTAATTGAATAATCTATAAATGAGTTTGTTTGATTACAGTTAATTTGGTTAATCGAGTGATTGGATAAAACATTTTGTAGTCTGTGTACAGTACTTTTGGAAAATAGATTTTTCCGCTGCTTGCCATTATTTTTGTAATGAATGTAAACCATCAACATTGAAACTTGCATTTTTAATAAGTTTGCATTAATAACAATTAAAAAAGTAAACCACTCTGCTGTTTGCTGCCACGCTGATCAGCACCCAAACACGAGCGCTCTCATGTCCGCTCTATTGAAGTTTCGGTACTACACACGTTCTGAGTTTTATCTATTTTTATCAATTAAAGTTAAAGTTAAAGCGCGAATGATTGTCACACACACACTAGGTAAATAATCCTCTGCATTTGACCCATCCCCACAGGGGAGCAGTGAGCAGCAGCGGTGGCCGCGCCTTTAAATTACACCTGGGGGCCCCAAACTTTTTGACTCGGGTGCCGCATTGTGTTAAAACAATTTGGCCGGGGGTTGGGCTATGTATATGTATATATATATATATATATATATATATATATATATATATATATATATATATATATATATATATATATATATATATATTAGGGCTGGGCAACGATTAAAAATTTTAATCAAAGTTAATCGCACTATTTCTCCGATTAATCGCGATTAACTACATTGTATACGCAAAGCCCAATAATGAATTCAAAAGTAGTGTGTAGTGCACCTTTATTGGAATATTCTCCCACATGAACAAAAGCGCCAAAACATTTGTTGTGCAAACACAATTTAAATCAGTAATTGTTAAACAGTAGCAGTTAAATAGCATATTTTATGAAAATCAACTCCAAAAATGTAAATACAAACATTTAAGCTTATTGCCACTGCCAGGTTATTTAAGTTATCCTGTTTGTTATGGAAAATACCAGCCATGAAATTTGCCGAATTGTCCGGTATTTTTGCCAATTTTCCATCTTTACCAAGAGCCCCTCGACGGCGAAGCCCATCCGGGCGACGCCATCTTGTTAAGAAAAGGCGTTAACAAAATAAAAGCATGTAAACAACATACGCAAATGCGCGTTAAAATAATTGTCGGCGTTAAAAGATTGATGAGTTAACTTGTAATTAACGCATTAATTTGCCCACCCCTAATATATATATATATATATATATATATATATATATATATATATATATATATATACATACATATGCATATATACACATATATACATACATATACACATATATATGTATATATACATACATATACACATATATATGTATATATACATATATATATAAATATATATATATGTATATATATACATATATATATATATATACATATATATATATATATGTATATATATACATATATATATATATATACATATATATACATATATATATATATGTATACATATATATACGTATACATATATACATACATATATATATATACGTATACATATATACATACATATATATATATATACATATATATACATATACATACATATATATACATATACATACATATATATATACATATATATATATATATATATATATATATACACATATATATACATATATATATATATATATACATATATATATATATATATATATATATATATATATATATATATATATATATATATATATATATATATATACATATATATACATATACATATACTGTATTTTTCGGACTATAAGTCACAGTTTTTTTTTGGGTTTGGCCAGGTCTCACCCCCCGCTGGACTGTGGAGAAGAGTGCGACTTATAGTCCGAAAAATACGGTATATATTTACATATATATGTGTATATATATATATATGTGTATATATATATATATATATATATATATATATATATATATATATATATATATATAGTTATCGATGGGAAAATGCAAATGCAATTTTAGACAATATGATTTACCTGAGCGGTTAGAAGACACCGAGAGTAACAACCATTAGAAAATGGATTAGAAAGGATAGATAAAAAAAAAATAATAACAAAAATAATAAAAAATAATTTAAAAAATGTTGTAAACTTGGGACTTCCCGCGTGCCGGGTTTTGGACGCTGGCAGGCCGTATGTGGCCTGTGGGCCGTAGGTTGTGGACCCCTGAGTTACACAAACAATTAATCAGAGCAACAAAATATAGGTCAAAGTATTTATTTTAATTTAATTAAGCGATTAATCGTTGCAGCCCTAATTTTAATGTTTACAAATTGGACTGGGACTCAGGTGGGCACAAGTCAGCCTTTTATTGGCGCCTACAAAACAAAACTGCGTCCTTTACAGCAAAATGCACTTCACACCCCATTGCAGCCAACACAACGCGTTTCTAAGCCATAGCCTCAAATATGCTTTACTATCGCTATCTGGCCTTATGTTTCTGGCAGAAGTCCCAAGTACGTAAATGTGCATGCAATGGCTAGTTTGCCTACCGGGCAAAGAGATCCACGAATGACGCCATAACCATGGCTCTCCACTCTACACTGAGCCACCTGGAACACCGGGGGAGCTATGTCAGGATGCTTTTCATTGACTATAGCTCCGCCTTCAATACCATCATTCCAGACATCCTGGTCACCAAACTGCTGGACTTAGGCCTCCCCTCACCCACATGTCTTTGGATTAAGGACTTCCTGACCAACCGACCTCAGACAGTAAAACTTGGCCCCCATCTCTCCTCCCCGCGCACACTCAGCATCGGCTCGCCACAGGGCGGTGTGCTGAGCCCTTTGCTGTATTCCCTCTACACCCATGACAGTAGTCCAGCCCACTCGGAGAACACCATAATCAAGTTCGCTGATGACACAACGGTGGTGGGTCCCATTACAGGGGGGGATGAGTCTGCATACAGAGATGAGGTCAGTGTTCAGTGAATAATCTGGCACTGAACACCAGAAAAACCAAGGAACTCATCTTTGACTTCAGGAAAAACACGGCAGACCCCGCCCCCCTCAACATCAACGGCGAGGAGGTGGAGAGTGTTAGCTCCTTCAAGTTCCTCGGCACCCTCATATCTGCTGACCTGTCCTGGACCCAAAATACAACTGTGGTCATCCTTAAGGCCCAGCGGAGACTCCACTTCCTGTGGGTGCTGAGGAAGAACAGACTGGAGAGACAGCTGATGGTGACCTTTTATTGCTCGGCTGTCGAGAGCCTGCTGACGTACTGCATAACAGTGTGGTACGCCAGCTGCACTGAAACAGACAAACAGGCGATTCAGAGGGTCATAAAGTCGGCACAAAAAATCATCAGCTGCCCCCTGCCCTCCCTGAAGGATTTACATTACTCCCGTTGCCTTAAGAAAGCAAAAACCATCACCAAAGACAGCACACACCCTGGCTACCACCTGTTCCACCTGCGACCATCAGGCAGGTGCTACAGGTGCATCAGAGCCAGAACAAACAGGCTCAGAGACAGCTTTTTTCCCCAGAGCTGTCACCATGTTGAACTCTAACTTATAATAATAATAATTCACCCCTATACAATATATTGCCCTAATACCCTACTGTGCAATACTACCCTTTGAGTGCAATACGTCCGACACTGATTGTTATTTATTACTTTGGTACTCTTGTCTTGTTCTGTATATTGTACAGTATTTTGTTTTTCTACAGTGTTTTGTATATTGTACAGGATTGCTTGTTATTTTTATTGGATAGTAGTCTGTTTATTTCAATTGTTAGTTTTTCCTTTATTACCTCTTGTGTAATTTATTTTACCCCATATTTGTTCCCACAACCGCACCTTAAGTTGGAGTCTTTAATCTCGTTATATGCAAATATAATGACAATAAAGTCTATTCTATTCTATTGTAGTTTCCGTTTTTGTTATGTCGACAACCGCTTATATCGGCGCCAGTCTTAGGGGTGGCGAGATAAGCCAGTTCTACTGTATTAAGAGATTGTTATAGTGCTTATTAAAGAGCACGGTGGGCTATGCAAGATGCTATCTGATTCTGTCACAGAGACTCACTCTAGTCTGGGTTGGTTCGGCACAGACGCATGACAGCAGGACCAATGTGATGGCAGACACAACTTTCATTAGGACCATCCCGTCAATTAAGTGACTTTGCTACCATGTGATTAATTCCACCTCTTCCCCTTCAGTATACCACTTCGTTTTCCCTGTTTTTATTATATTGCAGCCCACTGCCCCCCTTTCACATCCTCAGCAGGGTTTCCCCACTGACACACATACGGAGTGAAGGCACGCACCCATCCAGCCAACCAAACAAAAGCCTGACACACATACAAACGAGGGGATCAGTGAGGGGGCTGGTAGCCGTCTGGCAGGTCCAGCTGTACTGCAGCTAAATGAAATCATTATTTAATGAGTTAAAACGCTGTGGAAAACCACTGACAGATGATAGCTGTGGACCATATTTCTGTAAGTGTGCAAACTACAACAAGGTCATTCTATCGTATGTTACATGGTGGCCAACACTGCCAACTGCTTGTATCATTACTATTATTGTACATAAATAAGAGCAGTTAATTGCATAAAAGGCTGCACAGCTCTTTCTTATGCTCGTAAAAGTGAGGCTGACGAAGCCAAGTGATTACTGAAGTTTCATTTTACGGCCATCACAATAAAAAACATTTCAAGTTTTTAGGTCCTTTTTTTTTTATTGTTGAGGGGAAAAAATGGTGACCTAGTCTAGTTCACTCGCTCCTCTTGAATGCCTCTCTTACTTTCTTGGCTCCCCGCAAATGTCAAGCACCGGGCACGTGCAGGAAAGCACCACTGCACAGCGTCCAGTAAACACTGTTGTGCTGAGATCACAATTATTTCAGACTTGCCTCAGAGAACGCACGCACGCACGCATTTGTGTTATACATGTATTTATCTCAATGATTGCTATTGTTTAACATTTACTGGAGATACAATCACAAAATGTGCGTGTATATGAGCTGAGAGCGTGGCTTACTGGCTGGTTTGCCGGTCACGTCACTAGAGACATTTTTACAGTATGAATTTCTGGTTTGTCCACAGTATCATCTACAGCCTGTGTAGATTATACACAACACTATCACAAGAGTGACATCATTATTATTTTTAGTTGGTCTATAAATAGAGAAAGGAGACCTTAGTCCAGAGGCTCTTGTAGCACAAAAAAAAAAGAGTGCCCAAACCAACCACCTGTTCCTAGTCTTTGGGCTGATTCCCCTCAAAGTCAGAACCCATAAAACAAATCATTAGACAACTTTAATATAAATGGTTTTTTTTTACTATTTTTGTAACTGACTAAAGTCCAACTGAATGTTTATCAATGTATAGTGCAGCCGGAAAGTATTCACAGTGCTTCACTGTTTCCATATTTTATGTTAGAAGCCTTATTCCAAAGCGGAATTTTGTCCATTCCTTTTTGTCCCCAAAATTCAAACCCACAATATCCTATAATGACAATGTAAAAATAAGAAATCAAATGTACATAAGTATTTACAGCCTTTGCCATGAAGCTCAAAAGTGTTCCTCCATTGGAGTAACCTGACTCTCGCCAGATCTTTGTAGTACCCTGAGCTCCACACAAGGAGTATAATAAGTCTCTTATTCTTTTTAATAACATTGTTATTCTAAAGTTAACCAATAATAAATATAATACTTCTTACAATTAATGCGACATCTTGGACAGGTGTGATAGAAAACGGATGGTTGGATTAAAATGCATGAGAATGTTTTATAATTTGAACGTTATTTTTAACACTGTGATTACCAGTGGAATTATCAATTACTATTCGTGTTAAGCAATGTCAGCTAAGATTTATCTGAGAGCCAGTTGCAGTCATCAAAAGAGCCACATCTGGCTCTAGAGCAATAGGTTCCCTACCCCTGGTCTAAACTGAGCAATTGGGGAAGAAGGGCCATAGTTAAGGTGACCAAGAACCGCATGATCACTCTGTCAGAGCTACTGCATTTCTCTGGGGAGAAAGAACTTTCCAGAAAACAACCATCGCTGCAGCAATCTACCAATCAGGCCTCTATGGTAGAGTGGCCAGATGGAAACCATTCCTTAATAAAAAGCACATGGCAGCCCGCCTGGAGTTTGCCAAAATGCACCCGAAAGACTCTCAAACCATGAGAAACAAAAGTCCCCAGTCTGATGAGACAAAGATTGAACTCTTTGGCGGGAATGCCAGGCATCATGTTTGGAGGAAACCAGGCATCGGTCATCCCCAGGCCAATACCATCCTTACAGTGAAGCATGGTGGTGGTAGCATCATGCTGTGGGGATGGTTTTCAGCGGCAGCAACTGGGAGACTAGTTAGGATAGAGGGAAAGATGATTGCAGCAATGTACAGAGACATCCTGGATCCAAACCATCCAAGCTGATACAGCTTGAGAGGTGCTCCAAAGAGGTATGGGTGAAACTGCCCAAAGATAGGTGTGCCAAGCTTGTTACACCGTATTAAAAAAGACTTGAGGCTGTAATTGCTTCCAAAGGTGCATCAACAAAACTCTCCGGTGTAAACTGACTCACTTTGCAGAGCATACCATTACTTAGTTTTAATCTTACTTGTCCAACAGAAGACAATCAGAGAGGGTTGGTAGTACCTTTTCATCCTATCTTTAGTGCCCAGTAGGGGTTCCACAAGGCTTTCAAATGTATGCTGATGACACCATTGTCTTTACGCCTGCCAAAAGCACACAGGACGCATCATCCATGCTCTCGTCAGCCCCAATGAGTATTAAGAATTGGCTTCATAAATCATGTTTGTTGTTAAACAAAAACAAAACTGTTTCAATGATGTTCACAAAAAAACTCCCAAAAAACTCAAGCGGTCCAGTGTGTTCCTGGGGAATGTTGAACTCCTCTACAAGATCAAGCTCATGTACCTTGGATCCACCACTTTCTTTTAAAAAACAAATCAAACTCACAGCAAAAAGAATCAAGTTCAATCTGCATAATTTTAAACCAATCAGACTTTCGATGACAATCAAGGCTGCTAAGATGTTTTTACAGTCAATATTTTCCCGTAGATTAGTGCATCACCACCTTATCACTCACTGAAAACAATTGTTAAAACCCGAAAGGGACAAGCGGTAGAAAATGGATGGATGGATGGATGGATGGATGGACATTATCCATCCATTTTTCCACCGCCTGTCCCGTTCGGGGTCGCTGGAGCCTATTTAGCCTGCATTCGAGCGGAAGGCGAAGAGCACCCTGGACAAGTCGCCATCTCATTACAGGGCCAACACAGATAGACAGACCACATTCACACTCACATTCACACACTAGGGACCATTTAGTGTTGCCAATCAACCTATCCCCAGGTGCATGTTTTTGGCAGTGGGAGGAAGCCGAAAAACCCCGCGGGACCCCACTCAGTCCACACAGAAAGATTCCAAGCCCGGGATTGACCCCAGGACCTTCGTATTGTGATGCAGACGCATCAACCCCAGCCCCACCGTGCTGCCCGGACGTTATTTAAAAAGTCTAAAAAAAATAAAACTTGATCAAAATCCTCTGTCATTCCATCAGTGTAACATTTTGGTAAAATATAAAATGTTTAATTATAAAAATTGTGTCTATTTAAAAAACAGCTGTTTAATTTATACAGTTCTTCATGGACTAGCCCCACCACCACTCTACACATACATTAAGCTCAGGACTGACAAGAGGTTTTGGCACCAGAGCCTCCTCCAGAGAAGACATTGACATCCCTACAGAAAAACAACCTTTGGATAATGAGTCCTGTCAGTCCAAGGAAATTATTTTTAAAATTGACTTCAAGGTAACATTAGATGTAATGTCCTACTTCCTATACATTTAAAAAAGCATCCTAAATTGTTTCTTAAAAACATCAGTGTTGTTTTTTGTGTCTTGGTTTTTGACATTGTAATATTTCATTGTCCTACTGTGTTTTTGTTTTGTTTTGGGACTGCAGATGTAAATTAAACAATTATGATATAATCTGGTTCATTTACATTGCGTAAATCAGATTGTTAATTATTTTGCATCGTCTTGAATAAACAACTTGAGATCATGTGAACAACGCTAACCTGCAATGTATATTTTATAGTAAAAAAGCAGCCTATAGATCAGGGGTGTCATACGTACAGCCCGAGGGCAAGATCAGGCCCGCAAACAGGTTTTATCCAGCCCGCGGGATGAGTTTGCAAAGTATAAAAATTCACTTAAAATCTTTGAATGAAAAAAAACTGCTGTCCACTGGTGTTACCCGCCTTCTGCCCGAATGCAGCTGAGAGAGGCTCCAGCACCCCCGCGACCCCAAAAGGGACAAGCAGTAGAACATTTATGGATGGATGGATGTTAGTACATCTGTCGAGGAAAATGATCAAACAGCATAAATAACATACTGTAATTTGATCTTGATATATTTTTTTTATCTTGATAGATTGAAAAATAACACCAATGAGTTGACTGTTGAATATCATCACATAATTTATTCACAAAATAAAAATAACGACAAGAATAATATTAACCGCAACATGCAACATGTAAGTGTTAAAAAAAAACAACAAAGACATTATGATTTGTACAATTTCAAAATGTGCTTGTTATATTTTTAAACAAAGAAAACAATCTGAAGTTGTCTTTATTGTTAAGTTATCGTGCTGTTATTTTACCAGTCCGGCCCATGTGGGAGTAGATTTTTCTCCATGTGGCACCAGATCTAAAACGAGTTTGACACCCCTGGTATAGACGATGAAAAGTGCTTCTCTCAGCACACAAGATACATTTTAGAAGTCCTAAGCACTATCATTTGTACCTAAAAGCCTGTGGAAAATGAAATAAGTGAAGAACACCCACGCTGAACACGTCAAAGGCAACTGCATGCTCTCACTCAGATATGCAAGAAATGTGGAACTTGAATATGTTCTCAGGTGCAACGTAATATCTCTCTTCTTGGCTGTGTGCAGTGAAAGCCATTAACTTTGATCCCGAGACCACTGGCAACAGAGTCCCAACAAGCCAGCTCACGACTTAGTTTTCATTGAGTGCGTAATCCTCGCCTTTTTAGATGTGGCTCTGCAAGTCTTTATGGTGAAAGGGATCGCAAACAAGACACTCGGTGATAAACGAGCTTTATTAAAATGCTCCGATGGCTAACCGAAGACACAGAACAAGGAAGGCATTTTGTGTTATTTTGTGCACATAATATGCAATCTTGAACTATCATTACAATCTTAGACTTGCATGGGTGCCTTGTCGTGTCACATTCCTTCGCCTTGGCACCGACTTTGCAATGCTAAGCTGGTATGACATGTGATGAGATTGCTGACAGGTGGCATAGTCTGGGATAAGGTTATTTTAGCAGCTCTTATAGACACCCAAACTATTGAGGACTCAGGCTTGAGAAATCTCAAGATAGACCATAATTAATATGATTTTTAGATTAAAAGTGTGTTTCACAGAAATAGTCATATTTCAATTTAGCTGTTTACAATGGTGATTTAATAAACTGCATTGTTTTATGTAATATTTGCACGATGCTATTTTGCACATTACTCATTTAGATTTCACAGTGTTAAGTTCTAGTGCCTCATTGCGGTCTCATTTAATTAAACTGTGCAGAATATTTTAATTGTGATTTATTCGATTCCATCCATCCATTTTTCTACCGCTTGTCCCTGACGGGGTTGCGGTGGGTGCCGGAGCCTATACCAGCTCTCCCGTCCAAAGGCAAAACCTAGTTACTCACTTCTAGCTGATTTTGAGATAACAAAGGAAAACCAATCTATCTTGATGCTGTCTTACAAAGATCTACAAAGTCATCAAACGTATAGATGTTTTCTTGAGCTTTCATTTTCTTGACGATTGAGCCAGATATTTTATCACAATCTCGGGTGGGCTCCATTCTGTGTTTGCACATTGGGCAAGAGCCGTGTACAGCGTCCAGTTTTTATTTTGACTTCCACAGTTATCTGCCCAAAAGAGTATGCAAGGGGAAGAATCAATGATAATACATTTAATGAAGGTGCTTGCAACGTCCTGGGCCAATCTTCCAAATATCCCCTCGTGCATAATATCACATAATCAGGTTGACCGTCGGCCCCCATTCGTGCAAATGTCTCATTAAAGACAATAAGGCGACTGACAAAGAAGCTCCGATTGGTCCCTTGAGATACTAGGTTTTTCTGTTGTATCTACACGGTTATGTGGTAGTTGCTAGGTCCTGCCATGCGCGTAACAGCTTACTTACGGAACAAATTACACTAATGTAAAGCATATCACCTAGGAACTCCAAATTTTTTATCAGCTCAGTTTTGACCAAGATTTAGTTACTGGGTTTTGCTTTTGGACGGGAGAGCTGCACACAGGCGGAAGGCGAGGTACACCCTGGACAACATAGATAGACAGACAACATTCACACACTAGGGCCCATTTAGTGCTGCCAATCAACCTATCCCCGGTTGCATGTCTTTGGAGGTGGGAGGAAGCCGTAGAGAACCCACGCAGTAAAGTTAAAGTGTTTTTTAAAATCCTTTTATCTCCTTGCTGTAGGTCAAACAGTCTGTTAGAAAAAAAAGTCACAATCAACAGAACTGACTTCCTTAATACCAAATGACTGATGTGTTTTCTATTTCGCTGCTAGTAGATCATATTAGACATTTACCCCTCCAATTGGTGCTCATAGATAAGGATGAAGTGTTTGTCATCGTTCCCTGGTGTGATGTGCCGAAAGACAGCTGGCCTCCCACATATCTTACTCTATAAAATCTATTTTCCTGCACTCAATAATATGTTACAAATAGTGTTGGAGGATATTTCTACATGGGGGATGCAGGGCTCGTTGCAACATGCCGCTGTCAGACACGAAGCTCGTCATGCCTTAAAATCGGAGGTGTAACTCTCCTCTGGCAAAGGTAATGATCCTTCCACAAGTTCACAAACAGAAACGGCAAGATCTACATAACAAATTTTGCTTGATGGTATATTGACCTACAAATAATTGTTGATAAACAATATTATTGTTAACATTATTTTGAGATGAAATTAACCACTGATAATATTAACGCAAGTATGCCATTTCACATGCAATAAACTTGTATTTTTTGTATATTTTAAAATTGTATTTGGGATGTAAACTTTGAATAATCCAAGTTAAATATAACAGATCAATAATAAAAATAATTATCTGTAAATTCTGCATTGGAAATGGATGGATGGATGGATGGAATAAAAATCACATTCAAATAGGTTCTGTCTCTGTTAAGAAGGAGGTGGCGGACTTTTAAATATACACAACAAATCACACGGCTAAATAATGTTATTCTGACCAAAGTTATTACGTTTGTGATCGCGGTATTGTTGAATTTGTTCAAAAAGTACTTATACTCACACACATTGTTTTTACAAAGTTGTATTGTCTTTTTTTCAATAGCTAGAATAAATAGACACACAATATATTTTCTTGGCAAAAGAAAAAATAAATATTGTCCTGGATTTCTAACAGCAATATTGTTTTTATTTGTGTGTTTAAGTATGTTTATTCATCATAATTTGTTAAGGTTTTTTTGTTTTTTTAAGAAATATAAAGTAGGTGATCCTTTGTGTCACTTCCGGTCTATGTGACGTCATGCGAGTTCACTTCCTGTTAAAGACAACTGCTGGTTCAACTTGACACTGATGAATTTATATAGCTCACTTTGTGCCATTAAGTTCAATGTGAATACTTATTTATTGTTTGGACCGTAATGTGTTTAAACAGGTTTAGATCGGTGTACGTTTTTTAATGAGGAAAGACATTAATGTCCTGTTTTTATGTTAGCATTTAAGCTAGCTGGCATGCTACACCAGTCGGTCCATGTTTTTATCAAATTGTGGTTATGAATCACGTTTTTTTGGTCATTTTAATTTACATACAAACCACAGATTAATAACAGTTATCAGTACCGTTTATGTGCATGTAGTACAAACGCCCAAAAACGTATGCGCACAGCAATTTATCAAGGCTGGCAAACTTAATGACTTCATTTTCATTCATCGTTTGTTTAATTGATTTATCAAATATCGACCCAGGTCTACTTATGACGTTGTTGTCACTTAGTGACCAGACAGTATACAGTTCTACATCATTAAAATATGTTTATTTAAAGAAAAACAAATGCTACAGATTCAAATGGAAAAATCTATCGACTCAGATTTGGCTATAAAAACCCGTAGAGACAGACCTAATATTTTTACATTTTATTAACAGTGGTGAATTTATTCTGCAGCTTAAGAAAAAAAAAAGACTATTTTGGTACAAATGCAATGTCTTAGTATCAAATGTTAATTGCTACTAATACAGTGAACTATTCTGCTTTTTATTGAAAATATCTACGACTTTATTCTTGGCAGACCATAACTTTATTGTGAAAAAAAAATACATTATTTTCCTATTCCCTTTATAATTTTAGTATGTTTATCCTTTTTACTGCATCCATAATTACTCCTTTGGAATGGATAAATAAGACTGCACATAGATAAGATTGCATACATATTGTATATCCTCTTCAGTAGACAATTAGTTGGGGTTTATTTCGTTCATCAGCGTTTTAGAAACAAATAACCTTGTTATACATGTCCACTGCAGAGGACGCTGGCTCTCAGGAAGATTCACAGGATCTAATTAGGGACTTTTAACATTTCTGCAACACACTGTCTCTTGATTCATCTATCATACAACTAAAAACAGTTATTAAATATTCTGCTGCAACGTGTTTAAAAATGCATTCATACATTCCACAAGAAATAACAACTGAACTAAGAGATTCTGGGTTTAGGTGCAGCTGGATGTCAACAAACAAGCCCCAGCATTAAAGAGTAAAACAAAGATTTCTGACATCCCTTATTAGGAGCCAGTCATGCATGGCATTGTCAGGGTGGCGAGGAACTGATCGGCATACCACCGACACCTGCAACTTCTGCTTGGGGGGGGCGGGGTTGGGGGTGGAGCGTTCTGGCTTGCAGCATCATAAAGAACCTGCCGCCGTTTGCCAAGACAGAATGTTGTGATTTATTTTTGCCTTATTTAGTCAAATTTGGTCACGGTGTTAAAAATTGCACTTTGTGAGAGATTAGGTCAAGATTATAGTCCAGAACTGTGAAAAACAATGTCAAAAAAACCTACAGCCAGACACTTCCTGCATGAGAATGACTAATGGTGTTTAAAACTCGACAACAGACAGTCCTTATTCTTTTTTTTTTTAATTTGACTTTTTGTGCGTCTCCCCTGCCTGACACAGATAAGACATTTCTGGCAGCCTTTAAGAGAAACACACAGACATGCGGGACTTACCACCTCGTAAATACTACGAAGAACAGATAATTTATCACAAGCCCCCTAACTAATTTTTGGTGATTTTATGCCTTTGTTCCTTTTATACAATCAGCCCCTAGATGTCTCCCTTTAGTGATGCAAGCTTTACATAGTTAAGAAATGAGTTAATCATCCCACCTAGAGAGACAGGGCACAATGATGAAGCAGAGAAAAGAAGGCATACAGACTTTGTTCACCACTCAGCAGGGGGTAAAAGCTTCATGCATGCCTGCAACTATTTTACCTAACTTGCACATTCAAAAAAAAGAAAAAGGTATCCAATTCGTGCAAATGTGTAAATTAATCAACCAATTAAGTTGTATCCATACCAAACTGTGTATGCAAATGTGCATTAGTTTACATAATGTGGACTGGTGCCTATAGTTAGTGTTTGCATAGTGGAAGTGCTGAGACTGAAGATTGCAGACCTCCATAATCTTAAAGGCCTACTGAAACCCGCTACTACCGACCACTCAGTCTGATAGTTTATACATCAATGATGAAATATTAACATTGCAACACATGCCAATACGGCCTTTTTAGTTTACTAAATTGCAATTTTAAATTTCCCGCAAGTTTCTTGTTGAAAACGTTGCGGAATGATGACGCGTACGCGTGACATCACTGACTGTCAGGAAATATTAGCAGCTGCACCACTCGCTGCTAAAAGTCGTCTGCTTTAACCGCATAATTACACAGAATTTTGGACATCTGTGTTGCTGAATCTTTTGCAATTTGTTCATTTAATAATGGAGACTATAAAAAACAATGCTGTTGGTGGAAAGCGGTGGAATGCAGCTGTCTTTAGCACCGAGACACAGCCAATGTTTCTTTGTTTGTTGTGAAGCGGAGCGGTCAAGCGAACATGTTTTCTCTACATCAACCAGCATGTTTTTGGATGGGGAAATTGTGATATATATCTTACCGGAGAAATCATTGGATTATTCGTCGTCCTGCAGCAGCGGCAGCTGTGAGCTTGGCTCCTCGGCTTCTCTCTGAGACACTTTGTGTTCACCGCAGCCATCCGACCTCGAGGTATGCCTTTACAATCTTTAAAATCTCACTAAAACACTATTAAAACAATAAGCAGACAAGGGATATTCCAGAATTATCCTAGTAAATGTGTCTAATTACATCTGAAACGCTCACTTTGCCGCCGCCCGGAGCAGTGACTTTTATTTTTTTATTATTATTTTTTTTTTCACTTTAATATCCTAATTCACGCATCTTTCATCCTCGCTCAAATTAATGGGGAAATTGTCGCTTTCTCGGACCGAATAGCTCTTAGTGCTGGAGGCTCCCATTAAAAACAATGTGAATATGTGTGGAGCCCTGCAACTCGTGACGTCACGCGCACATACTTCCGGTACAGGCAGGGCTTTTCTATTAGCGACCAAAAGTTGTGAACTTTATCATTGATGTTCTCTACTAAATCCTTTTAGCAAAAATATGGCAATATCGCGAAATGATCAAGTATGACACATAGAATGGACCTGCTTTTCCCGTTTGAATAAGAAAATCTCATTTCAGTAGGCCTTTAATCTGTATCCCTCATTTGGAGTACAAAAATCCAAGCGACAGCAACATGCTCTCACCAACAATAATATATTCCGATGGGTCAGCAATGGGCACAAGAACTTTAAACAAGCGCAGCCACACATGAATGCAAATGGGAATAAACTGTTGGTACCTTTACTATTAAACCAGGCCAGCTAAAGTAAAAGGTCCAATGCGAGTATGACCATGTGCTAAACCAAAGATGTGTTTGTAAGCCGCTGGTCTGTGCTTGCAGCCTGTAGTTACATTCAGGCTGCAGAAAATGTGAATCACAATTTTCTTGCTTACAATTGAGGTCACAATTTTCTGGGATTCATTTTTCAAACCATGCAAACACACATTCACGCACAATGCGCTTACATTTTAAAGAAACGTTATGAGTATTATTACCAATATTACTAAACCCCTCATTGTGTTGTTTTGTTTAAAAAAATAAATACAAATCCTATTGTCTTCAGCCTAGGAAGAACAGTTGATGGGGGATGTCTTTTTTTTATTCTAAAGGGGAACTATGATTAACTGACTCTCGCCAGATCCTTGTAGTTCGCTGATTTCAACACAATGATCTGGGACTTCTCAATAGGAGATGCATTTCAGAAGGCGGGGCCTTGTAAAAATTTCCATTGTATGTGATTGGATAAACCATGTGTCTGTTACAGTATCTTGAATGACGTGCTACTTCAACCACTCACATCGAAATCAACCCGTGACACTGATGAAAGCGACGATGAGAAATCTAAAACAGAACAGCAGACATATTGGATAACGACAGAGCAAAAAGTTAGTAAACTTTTACTGAAACAACGCAGCAATGTCAGCAGACGATCGATGTCGCAAAACAGTTGCAATAGCAGAATCAATGTCAACACCCAACTCCTCGCTGCATGACGCCATTGTTGTTTGAATCAAACGGTCACATTTAATGAAATCCCGCCCGGCGATCGTTATCGGTTCATTATTTTTTGCTACCTTGAAGTAGTTTGCATTGCCTTCGAGCCCTGATCCTTGTGTGGAGCTCAACAAACTACAAGGATCTGGCGAGAGTCAGGTTAGAACTATGATTAGTTCCATCTTTTCTGACTTACGAATATTGGGTACTTGCGTTAAACAATGCCAAAGTGACAAATCATAAGGGTAATGCAATTAGGTGTGAACTTGCACGCACTTCTGAATGCCTCTTTTCCTAGGGTAATGCAGTCTGGCTACGTTGTGATGTCACACCAAAGTGGAAGCGCTTATTTGGACATTAAGTAAAAGCTCTCACTACCACTTTGCTTCGGGCCAAGAGGAAATGCAAAAATGATTGGCTTGTGCATTACAACACTAACATGTAGTGACATGTACAAATTGGTTATAAAAGTGACTACATATTATCTAGACCCCAAGGAAGTCACAGGTCCTCCTTAAATAAAAATTGTTTGTGATGCAGCTCATTAAATAACACGTCAAAAAAAAAAAAAATTAACTTTTAGAAGCGGGTTCGTGTGAATCGAGGTCGCAATTTGTGTTCACATTTTTTCTGTAGCTATATAATTTATAGGTAATTATGATTTTTAAAGCTGAGGTACTTGAATCTTGTGTCATATTGCAGAAATCAAACTGTAAATGCTGCCCCCACTTGTTGCACCTCGCTGATAGTCGCTCCTAGTCCCGACCTCTCTGGAAGTGCACAAAATCGCGCATGAGAGCTGCACGTGCACTCGCACATGTTATTGACAGTCTGAAGTTGCATCGAAGGATCCCCTAGTTTGTATTTTGTTGCATACTATCGGTATGCAACAAAAGGACACACACAAAATATAGGAAAATGTATCATTAGATTACCAGTCTAGAAGGAAAACAGCCAGTTAGTCCAAGACTGGCCTGCCATGCCCTCCATCTTTACATGCCGGACCAATATTTCCCTCAAGTTTTAGCTCTCCTTTGGGTTTTTAGACATACATTGTCTTTATTTTCTTCTTTTAATTTTTCTTTTTTTTTTTAGCACTTTATGCTGTCATGTCAAGCACAGGTATTTCGATCTTTCCAGGTGGGTGTTTGGCAGCCATGCTTTACTGAAAACAAGTTTGCACCGTGCACACGCTTCACTATGTATCACTCCAGCCAATGACGAGGCTCCTTCGAGGGCTCTGCTCACCCTTCCTTTCTCTAAATCCTGTGGTTGGATCAGGAGGACTTGACCGTCACGAAGACAAATTATTTTGTCTTCAGGGGTTTTCCATCCATCCATTTTCTACCGCTTCTTCCCTTTTGGGGTCACGGGGGGATCTGGTGCCTATCTCAGCTTTAATCGGGCGGAAGTCGGTGTACACCCTGGACAAGTCACCACCTCATCACAGGGCCAACACAGATAGACAGACAGCATTCACACTCACATTCACACACTAGGGCCAAATTAGTGTTGCCAATCAACCTATCCCGAGGGGTTTTATTAACTAAAATACATAATTATGAGGCACAGTACTATTAGAAAAAAAGATTACTGTTACAATATATTGTATGTTGCGAATATGATTTTCTTTTAGTTGAAGAATATAACCCAGCTTTAATGAGATTTTCTTATTCAAACGGGGATAGCAGGTCCATTCTATGTGTCATACTTGATCATTTCGCGATATTGCCATATTTTTACTGAAAGGATTTAGTAGAGAACATCCACGATAAAGTTCGCAACTGGAGAAAAGCCCTGCCTCGACCGGAAGTCGCAGAAGATGACATCACATGTTGAGGGCTCCTCATATATTCACACTGATTTTAATGGGACCCTCCAACAAAAACAGCTATTCGGACCGAGAAAACGACAATTTCCCCATTAATTTGAGCGAGGATGAAAGTTTCGTGTTTGAGGATATTGAGAGCGACAGACTAGAAAAAAAAAAAAAAACAATAAAAAAAAAAACGCGATTGCAATCGGAGACAGATTCATATGTTTTTAGAGACATTTACTAGGATAATTCTGGGAAATCCCTTATCTTTCTATTGTGTTGCTAGTGTTTTAGTGAGTTTAACAGTACCTGATAGTCGGAACTGTACGTCCACGGCCGGGTGTTGACGCGCAGTGTCTCAGGGAAGTCGACGGCAGCTGTACGGGAGGCAGAAGCTCAGCTGATATCCGGTAAGTGGCAACTTTTTCACCACAATTTTTTCACCGAAACCTGCTGGTTGACAGGTGGTCGGGATTCATGTCCGCTGTGATCCATTGTAAAGTTTCAACTCCGTGAATTTTAAACAAAGAATCACCATGTGTTTGTGTGGCTAAAGGCTAAAGCTTCCCAACTCCATTGTTCTACTTAGACTTCTCCAATATTAATTGAACAAATTGCAAAAGATTCAGCAACGCAGATCTCCAAAATACTGTGTAATTATGCCGTTAAAGCAGACGACTTTTAGCTGTGTGTGTGCAGCGCTCATATTCATAACACCCCGTGACATCACGCGTACACGTCATCATTACGCAACGTTTTCAAGAAAAAAGTCCCGGGAAATTTAAAATTGCAATTTAGTAAACTAAAAAGGCCGTATTGGCATGTGTTGCAATGTTAATATTTCATCATTGATATATAAACTATCAGTCTGTGTGGTGGGTAGTAGTGGGTTTCAGTAGGCCTTTAACTGTCAACAACAACAGTTAGTTTAGAACTTCTCATTGTGGTTGGCTTTGACAATTATTGTGGACTGAGCAAACAAAGTAAAAACTGATAAACGGGTATAAGTGTGAAGCGCCTTAAGATTCTCACATTTTTCACAAAATACCCAATTTAACAACCATGCAGGATATGAATTATGCACTATTGTGCCTCAACAAGTTAGGACACCTTAACCCAACACACACTGGCACCGGGTTCTGGCTGACTGATATTTTCACATTCTGATACTTCATTCCTCCACTGCTCTCCTTCCTTCCCACCCCTCCTACGTCCATTTTGTCCTGACCTTTTGCCAGATTTACCAAAAAATGTTTCAAGCACACGTGGTAGTGGTTATGCTCAATATTAGTGCTGCAAAAAAACAGGGAGACCTTGAAGAAAAGGTGTGCTCATTAACACAAAAATATCAGAAGGTCAATTGGAAAGGGGGTTTCATGGTAAAATGTGCTTGAAATATTATGACTGTCCCAGAGGATTTGATGGTGATATACACGGAAGCAGAATGAGGTTGTAACATCGCCAGCCATTTATTTTAGCTCAAAGTCAACACTTATTTCCTCCTGGCCATATCTGCACTCTGAAAGGACACCGGGTTTAGTCCAGATTCAGTAAATGGAACAAAAATAGCTCTAAATAAACCACATAACATTATTCCTGGCCATCAGCAGTTGGGGGTCTTACTGTAGTGCTTGTGCACTAATTGTATCGCTTGCTCTCCCATTTCCGTGTCCTCACAAGACCTATATCAGGCCTAGTAGCGTTCTAACTTGTACAAAACAATTTTCTTCAAACATCTGAAAGACCACCTTGCGTTACTGCGAGCGGAAGCCAGTAAAGACTGTCAAAGGTCAGGTCAATAGGTCAATTAGTGAGCAATATATTGTTTGTGATTACATTCTACAATTTTAAACAAGACTGTTTGGCTTTCTGTTGCTGTTGGCAATGACCACCTGTCATTGACTTGGGCATGGTTTGTTTGAGGTGAATACATCCGCTATTAATGGCAGTGGAAATATCTTAACAGTGAAAAGCAGGAACTGTGTTGACGTTGCCGGACCCAGTTAAATGTGCAACTGTCTCGACCAAGGCAGCTGGATCCCATAAAGGCCTCAAAGCCACCATTGCGCTCTTTGCCGAAGCCACAGGACTTAGCCAACAGACAACACAAATGCTGTGTATTGTAAATATTACATGATTAGAAGAAGAAGTTAGATAAGCAGCAGAGACTACACAAAAAATTGGCGTGAGAACAATGGCAGCGTTCAAATGAGGAGTGAGATTTGCATAATATTGAAGCATGATGAGGGTGAGGGAGTAAATTTTGCTCAATGACTTAAACAAACAATGAAGTTTTGTTAATGGGCTCCAGAGAGGGACGTCGACATGTTTGTTTACATGTCAGGGTAATGGTCCTGTTGTTTTATTTGGTTTCATTCAAACTTTTGTTACGTTTGATCACAGGTTTTGAGGATTTAGTTGCCAAATCAATCATTGCTTCTCTACATTTTCCTCGATTGCCTTGCCAAGTAGTTGCGGATGGCAGAATTTTCAGAAGACAGGAGGGTTTTAGAAGATTATGATTTGAAAAAAGTCTAATGTTTGGCACACATAGTGCGGTTTGTTGTAACTGTTTCAAAGTCAGCCTACAGCATATTGACTTTATTGTACATGTTCTGTCTTCCCCTTCTCTGTTGACTGCAGCTTTTTTTCTGCTTTGCATACACTCTGCCATAAACCACCATTAAGCCTGCATAAAAAAGACAAATGTCATGTAAGTCAAAGAATTTGGACAAAAACTTTAGGGAAAATACACACAAATGTTTGCATTTCGAACCATGCCCGTAGGTAACCATGCAAAACCCCAGCCTTTTTGGTTTTTTAAAATCTATTTTTCCAAAAATAGGACCAGCCCTATTATGGGATGTTAAGAATAGATTAAAAAAAAAATAAGATAAAGAAAAAACTCCAGTAGAACACAATGGTTTCAGTGACTCCCGTTGGCTTCTGAAGTTGTTCTAATTTCACTTTGTCACTATTTCTCCCAGTATTTCTTCTCGGTTCAAAATGATAACAGTTTAAACTCCATATGTTGTTTGACTTTGAAGCATTTTTCATTTTAGACATTTTAAAAAACTGTTTAATTGCCAGTCCAGGAGTCTGGTTCATTTTAAGCCCTTTTCCACCGCAGGAACTTTACAGGAACCTTTCCATTTAACCTGTTAAATGAAACACCAGCAGCGTTTCCACTAAAAATGAACCTTATGTTCAACAGGAACTATTTTAGTTCCTAGTAGCGAGGTGGTACTTTGAAAGGTTCTTGTAAGACTTGATTGGTTGAACTCTTTCCTAAAACTTTGTATTTAAAATGTTAGCCACCATTAGAATATGCGGGGCAACTTGTTTTTTTTTCTTATGCATTGTGTATTTCTACAACAGCATTCTTGACAGCGGAGAGAGATGCGAAGGATCTCTCTCATCGCAGGGCCAACCCAGAAACAGACATCATTCACAGTCACATTCACACACTAGGGCCAATTTAGTGTTGCCAATCAACCTATCCCCAGGAGCATGTCTTTGGAAGTGGGAGGAAGCCGAAGAACCCGGAGGGAACCCACACAGTCACGGGGAGAACATGCAAACTCCACACAGAGAGATCCCGAGCCCGGGATTGAACCCAGGACTACTCAGGACCTTCGTATTGTGAGGCAATCGCACTAGCCCCTCCATACTACCCACATTTGCAGGTTCATGTTTATCAATTTTCACAAACTACATTTTGGTACGCAAAGCTACGAGAAGTGGACAGACTTTCAAATGTATTTTCAGAGCAATATAAAGTTCTAAGGCGGACTTCACAGCGGCGACTCCACGCGTCTACCAGGACAGCAACGTTGTTGCTTAAGGATATTTGTGAAATTGAGGAGGCAGTACACAAGTGGAACAAAGTTAAATCTGATCAAAAATATTCACCATTTACATTATTGCATTCTGTAAAATAGTCAGGGACAAGCCATTTGAGTAGTTTTTAGCCTTAACCTCAGTGTACCTAACGCATACTTGCCAACCATTCTCCCGAATTTCTCCCGATTTCCATCCGGACAACAATACTGAAATACTGCTTTTAGCGTCCTCTACAACATGTTGTCATGTCCGCTTTTCCTCCATACAAACATTGTGCCGGCCCAGTAGTAATATATGCGGCTTTTACATACACAAGCGAATGCAAGGCATACTTGATCAAAAGCCATACAGGTCACACGGAGTGGCCGTATAAACAACTTTAACACTGTTAAAAATATGCGCCACACTGTGAACCCACACCAAACAAGAATGACAAACACATTTCGGGAGAACATCCGCACCGTAACACAACATAATTACAACAGAACAAATACCCAGAACTCCTTGCAGCACTAACTCTTCCGGGACACTACAATGTACACCCCCCGCTACCACCAAACACCCTCCCACTCGCAACCCCCGATCCCTGCCCCCCATCTCACCAATTTGGAGGTCTCAACGTTGACAAAAAGGACCTAACGCTAATGCTACTAGGCCAACGCTAAATGATTTTTGTTCAAGTTGTCGTTGTAAAATAACACTGACATTAATTCAGTATTTACCAAAAGGAATCGCCTGACCCTCATGAATTAACCATTTACTGAGGGGATGACTTTCTGACTGTTGGACACCGTGGACAAAACTAGTAATTCTCTACACTTTTTTAAAAAAATCATATAATTTTGTCATATCATATTGCTTTGTATTTCATATACTTGTGCCTTAGTGAAATGAATAAGACCTATTGTTTTTTTAGTAACATGGTGTCAGTTTATAAATATACTGTATCACTCATCCGTACTTCAGCAGCCAGATTTGTATAAACCTAGTACCCCTGCAAACCAGAGAGGGACAAGCGGTAGAAAATGGATGGATGGATGGATGGATACCCTGAATTGTGAAATACGGTTAAAATGCAAACCACATAACTCCCAGAAATACAGGATACAGAAACTAAAGGCTTCAGGAACCTAGAGTTCCTGAGCTTTTGGTGGAAAAGGGCCTATTGTCGGCAGTAAAGGCTGAAATATGCTCTCGGGTCACAGTTTGCATGACTGACGCCGGCTGGCTCCCCCCCAGCCCTCCAGCGACCTTCACGTGCGCCTTCAAAAAAATGTTTCTTTGCATCGGCAGCAGCACGGACCGCAGACCAGTAATTGATCAGATATTTAGTACAGAATTTCTGGGTTTTCCTTGCCCCGCCTTGTTTAGGGGGATACACAGCCCACCTTGGCAAACGTCTTCTCCTTCGTAGCATATGGACAATAAAAGTGCCGGTTATTTCAAAAGTAACTAATTCCAGCTCTGACAAGAATGTGGATGTTGTTCAAATTGCCATTGTTTACTACAACGATTACACACAAGAAGCCAATACTGAGTTAGCAAGAGTTGGGGTTGCTTTCTCAGGAAAACACTGCCCTCTAGCTTTTTGGAAAAATAAATTAATCATGCCTCAGCCCCAGCAGAAGAGCTATGAACAAAAAACAAACAAAATAAAAACTAAGAAATAGTAACAATGTCTTCAATCACATTGTGGTATGTTGTGCATAGTTTCTTTAAAGTTAAAGTTAAAGTACCACTGACAGTCACACACACACACACACACACACACACACACACTAGGACCCATCCCCTTGTTCACCCCCTGGGAGGTGAGGGGAGCACTGAGCAGCATCAGAATCATTTGGTGATTTAACCCTCAATTCCAACCCTAAATGCTGTGTGCCAAGCAGGGAGGTAATGGGTCCCATTTTTACAGTCTTTGGTATGACTCGGCCGGGGTCTGAACTCACGACCTACCAATCTCAGGGTAGAGACTCTTACCACAAGGCCACTGAACCTTTAATTAATTTAAAATGTACATTTGAATCCAAAATGGACACAAATACTTTTCTGCATTAGCAAGGAAGCAACAAAACTATACTAACCTCAATGATGTGAAATACAAGGGACAAGCAGTAGAAAATGGATGGATGTACATAAAAGGCCTTTTTTTTTTTTTTTTACATTTGGTTTAAGAAAAACAGTATTACAATGACGGGCGGCTCTAAATGTGCAGGCCAATGTAATATTACCTGAGAAAGTAATGACTATGCAGAGCTTTGCTCCTGAATTTAATGGTTTCCTCCATGCATGACTGGATCCATTACTTCTATACCAAGTTTCATTAAAACTTGCCTGGTTCTTTTGGAACAAATGTACCCATGTAAGTATAATACCCCTTTAAAAATAATTTGTGAACAAAGGGCATAGTGTGACTATAATGAACTGAATGTGTTGCAAATCTTCAAACAATTATTAACCGAAAGACCTCGAAAGCACCACTGGAGGAATAGGTCTTTGCCACTGGATACTTTGCACTTCAAAAAGCGACCTTTGACCCTTGATAGCAACAGCTTCCAGAGCCTGACTGCTTCGTTGGAATTGTCCCTTTAGAAAAACACACCGTGTTTGGGGACCTCGCAGGGGTGCAACTACAGCCTTCATGACATACGTGACAGGTTGTCATCTGTGATTGATCAGTTTGACCTTATGGAGGTCGACAACATTCAAGTAGCAGAAGTACCTGTAATGAGGGGTATTTCTTACACTTGACCATATTTAGCTACAGTTTTCTTTTTAACATCTTGATTCATCTTTTCAGTGAGACAGCCAAGGAACTTTCCTTAACCCAGACATCCCACAGGACTGTCAGGATTGTAGTTTTGCAAATTTACATCTTGATTTAAGTATTGTGCAGGTACAATGTGCTGCGCAGACACCTCCAGTAGTGAATTACTTTGGCTGCATTTAAAGAAAACTCCTACAATCTGATATGAATTTGTGAAAGGGTGAACATTGCGCACATTGCTAGATTTGTGTTTAAAATAGATCTTTTGGACTTTGCATGTGTGCCTTTTCAATGTAGTGTCAGAGCAATCATCTGGAGGGCAGTAGATCAGGTATTGCAATGAGATTCCTGACATAACCCACCTCTTTTTTGGTTAACCACTGACTTTTTTTTTACCCGTTCTGCTAATATTTACACAACCACAAAACATCCCGTCATAAAATAACTTCCCAGAAACAAGCATTTACATGAAAATAAAGACAACCGTCTCCCCCGAAATGTGTATAATTGCAGAAGATTGAACACTTTGTGCAAATGTTGCGGGAGAGCAAGTCTGCTTAGCATGTTGTTTTTAACTTCTTACAATGTCTTCTATTGGTCTACGGTCCCGAATAGGTCACATTAAGAGCAAATGCGGAGTTGAGAAGTGAAGTCCGCATGTGTGCGACTTGTGTGTGACAGTTGCAGGCCCAGTTCGCAGGGCTGCTGTGACCCGCTAAATCGCAACAGCCAACAAACCGTCAGCATGGTCGAATTTTCAACTGACCCAGTCTATGTTTGGACTTTTGTTTGTCAGTTTTTCAAAGATGACATAAACAAGGTCAAAAACAGGGTTCTTTTTTGTACACTAATATGATTAGACCTCACATGAAAGGTGAAATTACAAAACGACGGTTTGACTTTGGCGGTATTGCGAGAGGAGGATGGGAGTCCTTATCAAACATTGTTGTGTTTGACAGGAAGGTGAACGAGTCCTCCTGGGTTTATCCTAAACTGCCAAGGAGAGCGCAGCCACAAGGAAATGTCTCGTCACTGTTTACTAACACTTTCAAAAAAGCATATTTTCTGTGATAGTCTATCAGTGACACTAGGGTAGCTTTGGGGCCGTTTTGTAAATATCTAAAAAATACGCCAGATTTTCCATAAACTTTATAGAGATAGGGGCACACCGGCCAAGAAAGAACACATTACATAAAGATCGAACAGAGCACAGAAACAGGGCTAGTTAGCACTGTTTGAGTCACTATTGCGTCAATTAATTAGAGATGTGATGTTCGCTAAAAAATTCCAAACATTTAAATGGCTCTGTTGCTTGAACGATGAGAACCGATTCACAGTTATAAGCGGTTTGTGAGCAGTTTTATATACAAAATACTAGGGGTGTAACGATACGTGTATTTTTATTGAACCGTTTCAGTACGGGGGTTTCGGTTCGGCACGAGGGCGTACCGAACGAGTTTAGAAGCAGAAGTCTTCACAAGCGGCTCTGCTTTCTGCCTCTGTGGCTCTGTCTCAGCAGCAAGCATTGTCCCGCCCACACAACCATCTGATTGGTTACATACAAAGCCAAGCAGCAGTGCGTATTCAGACTTCAGGACGATGTAGTCAATGCTTCAGCGTCGAGCAGAGATATTTGTTTAGCAGGGGAGCAGCCCACTCTACCCAAATTATACTAAACACTTCCCAGTCACAACTATTACTAACATCACTATGAGCCTGTTGACCTTCTAGAAACTTAAACTGCAGCTCAGCTAGCTCGTACCGAACCAACATTTTTGTGTACTGTTACACCCCTACAAAATACCCATTGAGCATGCCACCTTATTAGTGACTGGACTAGAAAATGACTCAGAGTCAAAGGAAAGCAACATTCAGAATAAATGTTCTTGTTCTTTGTTCTGATGTAGATATTAAGCATATACATATAAGGGTAAAACTATTTTGTATACATATTTTTATCATTTCCTAATATTTCCCCTAGTTGTATTTTATACTTGTATATATATATATATATATATATATATATATATATATATATATATATATATATATATATATATATATATTTATTACTTTTGTATTTTTTCTGCATTGTAAAATGCTCTTGTGCTCCACAAAGGTGAGGGAAAATTCTAACATGGCACCACCTTATGGAATATTTACAATGAAAACCCATCGAAAATACAATTAGCCAATATCTCTGAATACATCCCACCAATTAAGTAATATTGGTGTACATTTAAATTGTTCTGACAAACATGCTATCTTATGACTGCTATAAATGATTGTTTCTTGATTAGAAAACAAAAAAGACAGTCTTGTGAACTGCTTTTTGAAAGCAACGACCTCTCAAGATCCATTCAAAGAGCTACAGATCCTATTTTTACAATGAAAAAGTTCACTCCAGGATATTGGTACTCAGCATCAAGGGTTGAAATTGGGGGTTAAATCCCCAAAATGATTCCCGAGCGCAGCCACCGCTGCTGCTTACTGCTCCCCTCATCTCTCAGGGGGTGGAACAAGTGGATGGGTCAAATGCAGAGAGTAATTTCACCACACCTAGTATGTGTGTGACTATCAGTGGTACTTTAACTTTACCTTTTGTCATCCTCCATGAACACTGAAGCCGACTGCTAACAAACTGAAAGGTGGACAAACAATTACCAAATGTATTTCCACAAATCTTTGCCACTTTTGTTCACACTTAAAGCCTGGAAGAGGCTTGAGATCTACCAAAACTTAATGGGTTAATTATATCAATGGTTTCAAAGGCCAATCAACCACACAGAGTTTGTTCCATTTATTTAATATTTGGCGAGACCAGAGAAATTGAACCAACCATAGCAGATTTCCGGTCTCTTGTAAAGATCTTTTATTTTTGTGCACGTTGTGACTCTTGTATCATTTGTGCTTTAAAAGTTCTCCACAAAGAGGTATTCTGACTGCAAAGCCAACATGTTATTCACAACCCCAACATGCTCCGTTTAAATTCCGTGAAGTGGATTACAACTTGTTTCAATCACGCCCACACAATGAAGCCGCAGTGCTGCTTAATGTTAGTCCATAAACAATACAAATATGACTTCTTACTGTCCTCCCTTGGGGAATTAAAACATTGTTAAAATAAGAGATTGTCTGTTTAATCTCATTGACATGAACTCACTGCGGTGTAAACAAAACCTTTCAAATTAGCCACCGTAGGAAAATAGCAATGACCAAAAAATACCAACATATATTTGCTGATTTGTTGAGATTATATCGTTTAAAAGTTCTCATAAAACAATCCAACTAGGAGCAGGGAAAAAATGAAAGCCTGATGACTCCTTTTGTTGTGGACGGAAACCAAAATATGTGCATCCCAGCAATTTGAAACCGCAGAAGCAGAAGAAAGAAACAGCCAAGTGAGTAGAAAATATCCTGGCATCATTTCTGATTGCAACTGACTGACACGTTGTAACCGCTATCAAGGACAATCAACTCTGAATGGGCGATGCAAAGAAACACAAGCTTTCCTTTTGAGGTGAGCTTCAAGAACAGACATGTTCCAATTATGGGTGCGAAGTTTGACTTGGTGTGGCATCTCATCCTGTGAGCACCACCAATTATTGCATAATGCAGGTCACGTGACACAGAAGCACCATAAATATATTTAATGATAGCATGAATGATTTTTCTTTGCATACTTCAGAAAAATGTTATATGGGCCTATATGTTCATGTGTCAATTTGGCACACCCTCAAAACCCAAAAAACACTATGCAGTTGTATTATTCGGCTCAAGTAATGAAAAAAGATATAGATTATTCAAACCCTTTGTTTATTGAATTAAAAATACTGAAATTCCATGACATAGTGCATTTGCAAATAGATACAATTATGCACAAAGCAAACTACAATCTGCTACCCAAGAATATACAACAATTCTTATCAACAAAAGAGAAATATTATCTTAGAGAAAAATGTAACCTAAAACATCCGTACGCACGTACAACACTTAAGACCTTCAGTATATCAGTATGTGGAATTAAATTATGGAATGGATTAAGCAAATAAATCAAACAATGTACTAATAAGATCCACTTCAAGAAACTCTTCAAACTTAAAGTGTTTACAAAGTACAAAGAAGAAGAACCATGATAAACATTCTGAACTTATCTCGTTCATCCATTCATTTTCTAAATAATCTTATTCATCTCACCATATGAAATATAACTTTCTTCACCAATTATTATTTATTCATTTATTTTTATTGTTATTACTTATGGAGTATATTGTGAATAAATTGACAACAGGAAAAGAAGAAAAGTTTTAGCAACTGCTATGTAAAGGAAAAGGGGTAGGATTAAATAAGTGTTGCTTCTTCCTACTCCTTTTGAACATGTTGAAAGGAGAAACTGGTAATTGGGATGCATCATGTTGTATGCATGCATGTTCCAAATAAAATCAAACTCAACGATTGTCGATATATACATTTTATGTGGCACACAATAACACAAATGTATTATTTTTTCTTGCTACATGCAATACGTCAATTAAATAATTTACATTTGCGTACCGCAATTGAAATTTTTTATGCAACAACGTTTCCCATACATTCATGTATTTGTTGCGGCTTGTAGAAAATATGTTTAGACCCACCACAGATATTTACTTTTAAGATTTTATGACACAGGAAGAGAGCGTAAGACTTCAGCTTCCAGGTGATATATTGTATGTGTTACCCTCTATTGGCAATCACTTTTATTTGTTTGAAAATTAGAGTGTGAGGTTGGACACAAGTCTTCCGTAAGTTCTCAGCACATAGTGCAGCAGTAGACTGGCCAAGAAGTCCAAAGTTAGCATTCAATATTTGTTTTCTACAATTAGGTGGGGATTTGCTTTAAAAATTTTTTTTAAAAAAACCAATTCGCTGTTTTATGTTAAAATTTGTTCTGTAAAAATCAAATTTTTTAAATGTTTTTGTTAGCCTGTTAATGAGATCGCCCATTGTTTGTTAGCATTAAGCTAGCAGAATTAGTGCCAACCTTTATCCTGTATGGTTGAATTTTTTCAATTTATACCAGGCTTTATTGTCGATTTGACAATTCCTTCAGATATGTGCACTTAATGTGCATATCAATGTACTTCCCTTTGTGTGCTTAGTTTTACAGTAACTTCAATGTAGAGACCATCAATGGACAACCTCAAGTTGGAAGTTTTTTCACCTTTACATTTGAAGGACTGTGTTTACCGATAGGTAAACACCTATCGGTCAAACTAAAGTCAAACATTTAGGAAGAGCAGAGTGTGAATGTGAGTGTGGATGTTGTTGTCTGTCTATCTATGTTCGCCCTGCAACGAGGTGGCGACTTGTCGAGGGTGTAACCCGCCTTCAGCCTGAATGCAGATGGGATAGGCTTCAGCTACCCCCGTGACCCCGAGAGGGACAAGTGGTAGAAAATGGATGGATGAAAGGATGGATGGAGAATAATAAATGTAAATAAATCAGGGGTCCGTGTTACCTTAAAGGGGACCTATGATGATTATTAGTAGGGATGTCACGGTATGAACATTTCTTATCACGGTTATTGTATCCAAAATTATCATGGTTATTATCTCAGTATTTTTAAAGTTGCTCAAAATTTAAAAAAAAAAAACTACGTATACTGAAATCTTTCAAACAAGTTTTATTAAAAAAAACAACATTCAAAATTATGTACTTTGAATGAAATCTGATCTTTTCAAATTTGACTTCAGTCTAAACGCAACGCGACCTGAATGCGACCCGTATGTGACATTTTCGTCAGCTTTGAGTGATGTAGTTCATTCATGTGCCTGGGTAAAGATGCATCCAACCAGCAGAAGTGGATACTTCATCACAACATCTGGTTTCGGTGAGCAAAGTCTATATAGGACAGCCAAATTTTCAGGGAATGACTAGTCAATAGTGCGCAAAAAATAGGCTATTTGTAATACATCAATATATATTTTGACTCCGAAGGAATAGTGATTGTTAAAGGACCAAAATTGGAAACTTTGGCGTATTTGCTTACATGTGAGTTGAAAAATTAAGCTAACGTTGATCCACACTGATGTCTGTGCCCTCTTCTTAACAGCCATAAAAAGATTAGAACCCTCCCAAATATATTTCACTATAAATACCCTTTAATATATTACTTTAATATATGTTCACATATAAAACACCCATTTTTAATATCTATGGTGGCGATTTTTATTCAATTTTGTAGTTGTAGCAACTTTTTGGTTAATTTAAACAATCTGGTCAACTTCTTTTGTTTTCACTTTATCGCACTGCGTATACAAGTGACGTGGAGACCACATCGGGGCCCCATTGGGGCCTGTGCGCATTTAAACTGGAGTCTGATAAAGATCATATTTTACTTGCAGTCTAAACAGTCAGCTGGACAAAATCTGATTTAGAAAAAATCTGATTTGGGCCACGTTGGCCTGCAGAGTAAACGTAGTCTTAATACCGCCCTGGCCACAACATATGGATTACCAATCTGTGGGAAACACTGAACAAGCAAATATTTTTTTTGCACGAACACCTTTTAAAATCAATGACTATACTTAAGTAGTCACAAGTTTTAATTTCAAATTCATTTTGATTTCAAAACGTGTTATGCTTAGCAAAACATTTTGCAACATACATAGACCATTGTGTCACAGCTGCAACCAGAACCTGACTGGCATTAGACACACCTGCGTTAAACAAATAAAAATGTGCAAATTGCGATTGGAAATATAAAGAAAACATGGTGTGATGTGTTGCTTTCACGCCATCCTATATGCAGGCCAGCCTGGTGGGTGTGAAGTCAGGCCAGCTCTGCATTGTAGTGTAACTGCCAAGCTATATGAAGTGCTTTCACAGGACCAGGTGCACATTTTGATGCATTGTTCCCCCGCCACATTCAGAGATGGCAAAACCCCAGATTCACAGCTAAACAAACTCAAAGTTGGCTTCCCGATCCCTCAAATGAATTCCAACACCTTCACAGTCGTATTACAACGTATGCATGACTTATTACTTGTGTCAGAAACAAAAGCCTCAGCCATTCATTGGTGCACAATATTCATTCATTTAAGATTTAATGTAATAACCCCTTTGCAGACCAGACTACATCAAATTAAGGGTTTTTTGATAAATTAAGTACCAGATTTTTCAGACTATAAGGCGCACTTAAAATCATTTAATTTTCTCAAAAATCGACAGTGCGCCTTATAATCCGGTGCGCCTAATGTACTAAATATTTCTTTATATATTTCTGTGCTTACCAACCTCGGAGCTATTTTATGTGATACATGGTGTAATGATAAGTGTGACCAGTAGATGGCAATCATACATAAGAGATACAGGTAGACTGCCAGATGATGCCAGTAAACACCAAAACTTTAAATGTTTCACTGAGAATATAGGACATTACACACAACGCTTAAAAATAAGTCAAAATGTTTTAGTACGACTTAGGAAAGCTATGAAGTCGCACCACTTGATGGATTGTCGGCGCATTACGGCTACTGTAGTCAGACGCACTGTGCTTCAACATATGAGTATTATAATGGTGTGTGTCAAAGGACCGCAAAATGGCACCTATTAGCAAACATTATCTAGCATTTTGTTAAGCTAAATTATGCAAACCCAACTTTTAAATATTGGTACCTGCTGATGTGTATTTGAGATCTGCATAAGTCTTGAAAATGTTAAGCGCGTTCACCATTGTAATTCGAGCCTACATCGTAGTGGATATGATTCTTCTTTTTTTCTATCTTCTTGTTATGGGGCTATCATCCTCTACTGTTGCCATTTGTAGACTCGCTAAAGAAGAACTAAAAACTATCGGTGTCGTGGGTGTACATAATTCACCCACGGAACTTTAGTTGTTGGTGAGTTCCAGGCAGACGTTCTTTCACAGGACACATTTCCAGCGTTGTTATTGCCCTGGTGAGCCACGGATGAGAAGATATGAAGACATTTCACTCTAACCAATGTAGGCAAAAAGGCTGTGTACATTTGCAAATAATGTGCAAAGAACGACGTCAAAAATGCCACAAAGATGCAGCAGCATATAGACAAGTGCCCAATAATATATCATTATTGTAATTACCCATTAATTCCCACATATTTCCATTAATTCCCATGGACGGTGTCCAACTTTGAATAATCCAAAAATGGTCAATATTTCCAAACTTCCCGAGTTTACCTTCCCGTGGTAAATTACCAGAAACTTTCCGCCAATTTGAAAACCTAAACGCTACACCACTACGACAAAAATGATACGGAGAAGATGCTGTCGAAGTGGAGCCACGAAAAAGAGACCGCCCACAAAATGGCGCATCCTGAAGAGACGGTCAGAAAGCGACTTGAAGATGGTCTGTAAAACAATCTATGCAACATTTTGACCAAAGAACCTCCATTACGTAGACCACAAGGAAGTGATTTACATTTAGAAAAAAAATCATAATAGACACCTTTAATGCACCTTATAGTCCGGTGCGCCTTTTCTATGAACATTTACCTGAATAGACTTGCTCATCGTGCGCCTTAGAATCCATGCTCCTTATGGTCAGAATAATACATGCAAAGTGTGTACATAGTTAATAGTAATTGACCCAAAAAGCGTCCATAATTATTAACTATCTGTCATTTAGCTGGGGACACCCTACAACTACCTGGGTCCCTGAACCCCATTGTATATATTTTAGTTAGCTTATTATTTCTTCTTATTCAATAATGTTATTTATTTTCTCTGCCTACAGTAAAAAAAACAGCATCCATCTATATCGGGGGCAAAAAAAAAAACAATGACTTGTGTGTTGTCGGGAACAGTTGGAAATGTTTATGTGCAGTAACACTTTTCATGAACTCACCTCACCTTAATGTGTGTTCCTAAAATTGTGTTGGACGTCTTAGATGAAGAGAGTAGTTGTGATTTTGGTTAGTTGTTTACAGAGTAAACAACTAAAAACTTAATTTCGGTCATTGATTTTTCTAAACGCATACATTTCTCTAAATATGGCAAAGGACAAGCTTTATTGTTGGTTTCTTGCACGTCATCTTCATCACTAAAGAAAAAATCGAATCTGCGGGAGAGAATGCTTTTGTCATTTTCAAGTATGTTTTTTTTTTGAGTGGTCAGCTTGAAGCGTACCTCTGTCTCCGACTCCCTCGTCGTCATTTGACAGGAGTGCGTTTCTCTTATGATTTTACTTACTGGTTTCGATGACCCGCCTTATCTTGCCCCTGATTGGCCAGTCTGTAATAATTTGCCCTAACCTTAGCCAACTACGACTCATCATACATCCATATGTATGGATTTTCTCCGTATATATGGATGTTCTCATTTATCTAGGTCATTGTATTTTTTCCTTATTTATTTTTGGCCTGGATTACTTATCCAAGATAAATGAATTAGTGTTATAATGTGAGTGGGCCAGTAAAAGTTGTGCCCTGAGGTCAGAAAGGTTAAGAACCCCTGCTGTAAGAAATATGCACTATATGATCATATATACCTCACAATACTGATTCTTTTTTTTCCAATCACTTGTGACTAGACAAGCCATGAGAACTTACAGTAAATCCTCCGTCCCCCTCCTATCTTCACTTGAGTGAACTGCACTACAGTCTGTTATACGCATTAAATGCTGGCATTCTTAATCTGACATCTGGCCTTTGCTGTACGCAAGTGAGGGGAAAGTGAAACCTGTCTATTCCAAAAATACATGTGGGTTACATCAAAAATAAATGAACACCACTGTAAACTCCTGCTACCGGCCACCAAGCTGACTAGTTTAGAGATAGGGGTTAGTCCAAATATACTGTACATTCATGCACATGCAAAAAGAGGTCAAAATATAGTAAGCACCATTAGAAATGTGAGGCGCACAGCTATGTCTCTTAACAGCAAGCTAGTCACCTAATGCCCAGCTCTTGTCAAAATAGAAAAACATGACAACGCGTTGATATTAATACTAACGTCAGCTGCTCAGTACTTCTGTGTATAACTGAGAGTGTCTATAATTATGATTATTTTAGTGTCAGAGGAAAATCAACTGACAAACCTCAATATTTAGTCCAGTCATTACAATGAAAGAAGACAAATACAACATGTATCTACCATATCCTAAAATCAAACAGCGTATATGAGTATTTAATGTTTACACTTTTTATAAACTCAGGTAGGAGTAGATGGGTATTTTTTAATAGTTTGTACGTTTCTAGTGTACTAGTGGTTGTATACAATAGGGATATGAAGCTTACAACAATTCAAAGAATCCTCGATTCGATTTAATTACGATTCTTGGAGTGACAATTAGATTCAGAATCAATTCTCAATTCAAACTGATTCTTAAAATATATTATTTGGTTTACAAATTATAATTAAACTTCTTCACAACATGTTACAAAAGGAGAAACGTCATTTTAAAAATCGATTCTTGAAAATGTTGAAACGATTCCGAGTCAAAACAAACAATCGTAATTCAGATGCGAATATTTTTTTCCCAGCACCCCGAGTATGTATGCATACGTATATGTTGATATTGTTTGATTTTGTATGACATGACATACTTTTAATTGGAAATATGCATGAATTGATTAACGTGGACCTCGACTTAAACAAGTTGAATAACTTATTCGGGTGTTATCATTTAGTGGTCACTTGTACGGAATATGTATTGTACTGTGCAATCTACTAATAAATGTTTCAATCAATCAATCAATCAAAAAAGCATACAGTATTTGAGTGTAATTTGCATCCTCGTGTTAATTCAACAAATGGAAAAAGCAAATAATATAATCAAATATGCAGGAACAGGATGGCAAAACAGGGATTTAAAGGTGATCTTTGAACTTATAATTTTAGCAAACGGGTTCTGAACATCTGAACATAATGAAATAAGATCATGCATTAGACAAAAACAGTAAAATAAATTGGAAACTGACCCAGCCTAGAAGCTTTATGTTTATGTTAATATTATATTATAGCAGAACTGTGAGTTTGCCAAGTCAGGAAGCGACCATGTTCTTTCGTTGAGACAAACATCCGCAAAGAGTCAATACTTCCGCGGGGTGCTAATTTGTCATGCCATTTGGCAGCATGCAACACGTATAGGAGAGCGTCCAAGCCCCTGCTGGCTCTTTGGGGGGATAATAACGAAGCACAATGTCAATGGATAGAATGAAATGGATTCCTGCATTAAGTGAATGAGGCCCTCCTCACTATGGGACTTGAGGAGCAATATAGCCCACTTCACATATGCAGCACTGACTTCACATCCCACAAAAACCACCAAGCAGAAGTCTGTCACAAGCATGTGCCGATCTTGGACTGGGTCAGTCAAAGATCTCCTATGTCCCTTCATCTAGTCTTTTCTCAGAATATAACAACTACTGCTTTCTCTCTCCTTCAATGCAATAGTGAGCCCTGGTGATGTCTTAGCTGACACTGGACTCCCTGCTCCCGGGTTTCTGTGGACTCGACACTTTCCAAAGATAACACCAGCCAAAGATTTCCACTCGCAGGCAGGCTGAGGCCCTGCTGAGGCAGCCTTCCTGATGGGGAACAGACCAAAAACAGCTCAAGACATCTCCTGTAGACCTGAAGCAAAGCACTGTACTATTGACAGCTATAACTGCAGATAGATGATGGGATGGACAGACAGACAGCCAGATTCTCTTTATCAAATTTCCATGACGACGCTCCAAATCAGGAGATTAAATCCTGCATCATCAATAAGCAAATCGGCTCAAAAAGTACTGTATATTGGAAGTTTACTTCTACAAACATGAACATTTGCTATCCTCCAGCAGGCTGTTTCACAGACTGGCCCTAGTGTTGGAAACAGAACTCTGTGAGTTTTGCTTCTGACTATCGGGACCGTTAAAAGATTAGCATCTGCAAATGTGAGAGTTCGACAAGGTTCATACCGATCAAAGTGTTCCAAAATCAAATTCTAAAAACTCAGGGAGCAAATGCAGAAGATGTAGCTTGAATCATGAGCGGTTCCTTTCCCCTTACATGCTTTAAGTGTTCGGTTTGCCAAAGATGCACAATCATGTGATTAGTTTACACGTGAAAACCAAACATGATGCAATCCATGCAGAAAAGCATGGATTCTATTCAAAAAATTGTGTAGATGTGCAACTTTCTCATAGGATAACTCCTCCCGTATTACCTGCTGCATGCAGACATGTGCCTATGATATTCTCTATTCAGTCAAATGAGAATCCCGGCGTGTGTCTGCAACGGGAGCGGGCCAGCGTGGCCTGGCCTTGTGCACGGTCACGCACCACATGACATCTGAAGGGGGAACATTCCTCGACGTGTTTCACTCTGCCTCGAAAAAACATCTTTTCCCATTTTAGAAACAGGATGCATGCAAAAAATGTGGTTTGCTGCAAAAATATTGGGGTGGCAAATTAATAGAAAATCAAGTCATAAAAGAGGAAATATGAGACAGCTCGCAGACACAGAATGAAAAGAACATCTCCCATTCAAGAACTTTCCACAAAAGGAAACGAGAGGCTCAGCTTTCACTAAGAACTTTTCAAAGCGATTCAGTTCACGTCTTGAAACGTAGAACCCACACCAGGGTTACTAGAATATTTCCTCAATTCAACATCAAGTGGCAGGGGGGCAGACAGGATGTGATGGCTCCAGTTTTCATTGCCACGTACAGGAGTGGGGATTGTGTCACTTGTCCATAAATCACTCCACGGTGACAGGAGGTGCTCCTCCAGTCCCTCAGTCAACTCCTGCTGTCTGACCTCAGGGGCGGCAGCTTCCCTTCAGTGGCTTTAAAACCAGCCCCCCTTGCAGAGATCACGTAGCGACCTGTGCCAAGCTGCTCCATTCATCTATTTAGAGGATACATGACCGGGGACACCACTCAACAAGCCAGCGGGATTGAAAGACCGAGGTGGGAAGAAAGCAGGATGAAGAAAAAAAAAAGACCCCAGTGACCCCAATGTATGCAACCTACATGTGGGGGGGTGTGGGATAACCGTGAACTGATCAGCGGGGGTCTCCAGGTGGCTCACAAGTTTAGCCAGGGGTAACCCCGTCTGACCTAGTCTCCAAGCTGTCAAATGCTGAGAGACATAGAAGCTGGCGAGGAACTGGTGTGAAGTGACGTTTATATTCTGTGGACTTTGGTATGGAATAAAATGACAGCACATTGTGAAGGTTAAACGTGTCCTTAAACTATATTTTGGACAAGCACGGATGTTTGTGCTTCACACCAATATTTGAACCACAAACTGATCATTCTTAGATGGATTTAGCACCAGAAATGTAATGTTTGAAATATTTTAGGAGACTTGGGGATAGAGATGTTAGTATGTGAAAATAAATAAATGATAAATGGGTTGTACTTGTATAGCGCTTTTCTACCTTCAAGATACTCAAAGCGCTTTGACAATACTTCCACATTTACCCATTCACACACACATTCACACACTGATGGAGGGATCTGCCATGTAAGGCGTTAACCAGGAGCAAGGGTGAAGTGTCTTGCTCAGGACACAGCGGACGTGATGAGGTTGGTACTAGGTGGGGAGTGAACCAGGGATCCTCGGTTTGCGCACGGCCACTCTTCCACTGCGCCACGCCGTCGCTAAAATGACTTTTTATGAAGAACCAATCAAGTGTTTTTTGTCAGTTGTGCCAATTATATATCGTGTTGAACCGGATTTAAGACTATGATTTAGACCACAGGAATCAAATTGCCGGCCAGTAGGCCCCATTCGTCCCGGGGAGATATTTGATCCAGCCCGTTGCATCATTTCAATCAATCAATGTTTATTTATATAGCCCTAAATCACAAATGTCTCAAAGGACTGTACAAACCACTACAACTACGACATCCTCGGAAGAACCCACATAAGGGCAAGGAAAACTCACACCCAGTGGGACGCCAGTGACAATGATGACTACGAGAAACCTTGGAGAGGACCTCAAATGTGGGCAACCCCTCTGTCCCCCCCTCCACAAGGAAGATGGGGACAGAGGAGAAAAAGAAAAGAAGCGGCAGATCAACTGGTCTAAAAAGGAGGTCTATTTAAAGGCTAGAGTATAAAAATGAGTTTTAAGGTGAGACTTAAATGCTTCTACTCATTTGACTTAAATGCTTCTACTTCATTTGAAAATCAACATTTAACAATACTGCATGGCGAACTACTGCAGATAAACAGACCAATCTAACATTGGCGTTACCCACACTCATACAACACACCTTTGGATGGCAAATACAGTGTAGGTCCCAGTGGTAATAATAGGATGTATTGCACTAATCATTCTTTTTAAGGGTGCCAGATTAACACTAACAGCAGCAATAATCTTAAAAAGTTGTATGTATTTATTCATTATTAAACCCAAAATTACACCTTAACACAGTCAAACGGGATATAATAATTGTAACAGCAACAATGCATCTAGTCCGGAATCTGTGTAAAGATAATGCAGGTTTTGCCTGGATGTTGAAAGGATGACCTTGATCGAGGAGGTCAATCAACAATCACTTTATTAAAACGAACGCGCCAACCACTTAAAGAGTATTACAATGGTACCTTGGGTTTCAGACGCCGTACTAACGTTGTTTTCTATGGAAAAAAATTATACGGTTTTCGTCTGACATTATGGAACAGATAACGAACAAAAACCGAGGCAGCACTGTAATATAGTATTCGTTGTTTAGAGAGCTATAAAACCGACAGGTTTTTCCCTAAGCGGGTCAGAGACCCCTTTGAAAACAGGTCTCAAAAGTTATGTTATGAGGCCAGTTTTGAAGATATACCGATCAATGAAGTATAGTCATCAAACAACTGTCCAGCAGCTAAGAAATACAACTAAAATGGGATTTAGTAGGTACTGTAAACATAATACATTATTTCATGAAAAAAGGATCTTAGAAAAGGTGATAGTATTATATTTGGGTCAATGCGGTATAGTTGCATAGCTTAACAAAAAGATTTCTCTGAAGGGTTGATATTAAAGCACATTATCATTGCTGACTGGAGCAAATAGAAGCCATTCTAACTTGAGCTAAAGGTATAATTAAGACCAGACAACACAGATGCTTTTTCCATGCAGGACACTATTCCAGCACAGCTGCTGATGTTCCCTCCTACAGTCCACTAAACAGAGCCTCGCAAATGGAAAGTTGGCGGGAATGTCTTTGATATACATGGTTCATAATGACACACTGGGAAAGCAAGAAATGTGCACTTGTTGCATCAAAACGTATGGAAATTATGTTGTGCACACCTTAGCTTCTTGAAATTAAGGTTACAAGGAACACTTCAAACATTGATAGCTAATTCATTAAATCACAAGTTATCCCTAACTATGTTCCTGTAAAAGGATGCAGTGTGAGACGAAGGAAAAACCTCAGCAAACATAAGCATATAAAAGCACACATTAATTAGGACATACAAATTCTCAGGTCTTGCAAGTGGTTGGGGGGTTGTTCCAGGGCAAGCAGCCGGCTGCAGCCGGCCGCAGCCGACACACGGCAAGGCTCCGTGGTCTGGGATACCACATTGGGAGAGGGAACGGGGGCCGGGGGGAAAAAGAGGCAAAATTGTGAAATGGGGGGTGCGTGTGTGCATGTCTGTATAGTACAGCCACTAATGCGTGGGTGTACTATACACTTGGAAGTAGGGCTGGGGGATATATCTGTATACTCGATATATCGCCGGTTTGTCTCTGTGCGATATAAAAAATGACTGTATCATGATACGTTCTCACACAGTTGCTTTTAGCTGCGGGCATTACACTACAGGCTCTTCCCACTCTCGTGTCTCTCCTTCTCACAGAGACCTAAAACAAGAGCCCCTTCTTACATAAGTCACAAACTGACGCGTCATACGCTCTTACAGAGCAAAGAGGTAGCAGCATGGGTAACATTAGCTGTGATGCTAGCCGAGTGGTAAAAGAGGTAATACGAGAGAAAGAAGGTGCCAATCTAGTAACAAATGAAGGAAGAATTAATTCCTAAGAAAAACAGGACGGGGTCCATCGTCTGGCGGTGGTTTGGCTTCAAGTGGGTAGATGTCTAACAAACATGCAGCAAAAGTGTTGCTACAAAAAGCAGCACCTACTGCTAATTTGTAGCATCATTTGAAAAGTCACCCGCTAGAGAATGAAGATTGCTTTAAACTCCACATGTCAACATCTCCGTTCGATGCCATACCCACAAAATACCGAAGCAACCATCTCACTAAACACCGTACGAAAAAAAATAGTCAACAACAAATTTGATTTCCTAGTATGCAGCTAATTTGTATTTGACAGTTATTGAAACATCTTGTGTGACATCAAGCACGAAAGTGCACTTTATTTGTTTTAAACTATTGTAGTGGCGTTCTGTACAAAAGTGCACTTTTTAATTTAGTTTTGTTTTGATATGTTATTTTAGCGACATCATGCACATAAAATGTCTCTGACAATCTTAAACTTTCTGTTTTGAAATAACATGAATGCTTGTGCCACTGCATAATAACTGTTTAATAAATACGGTATTGGTCAATTTACTTAATTGTGGTTTCCCTCTCTGCATGAAAGTTTAAAATTAGCAGATATGTATTAATGCAGTATGAACAAGAATGTTTTAATGTAGAGACATAAAATCATCACACTGCTGTGATTATATGCCATCCATCCATTTCCTACCGCTTATTCCCTTTGGGATTGTGGGGGGCGCTGGTGCCTATCTCAGCTACAATCGGGCGAAAGGCAGGGTACACCCTGGACAAGTCGCCATCTCATCGCAGGGATTGATTGATTGATTGATTGATACTTTTATTAGTAGATTGCACAGTTCAGTAAATATTGACCACTAAATGATAACACCCGAATAAGTTTTTCAGCTTGTTTAAGTCGGGGTTCACGTTAATCAATTCATGGTAAAACAGACAGACAACATTCACACTCACATTCACACACTAGGGCCAATTTATTGTTGCCAATCAACCTATCCCCAGGTGCATGTCTTTGGAAGTGGGAGGAAGCCGGAGTACCCGGAGAGAACCCATGCAGTCACGGGGAGAACATGCAAACTCCACACAGAAAGATCCCAAGCCCGGGATTGAACCCCAGACTACTCAGGACCTTCGAATTGTGAGGCAGACGCACTAACCCCTCCTCCACCGTGAAGCCCATGATTATATGTATCAAGTGTTAATTCAAGGCTAAGGCAAGATATCGAGATATATATCGTGTATCGCGACATGGCTGAAAAATATTGAACTATTAATAAAAGGCCATATCGCCCAGCCCTACTTGGAAGTCACTTTGTTCATCATAATGTGAAGCTGAAATGATATTGAAAAACAAATGAATTAAAAATTCATACATTTTTCGGTTGTATGAACCTTAAAGTGCCCTCCAAATTATCAAATCCAATTGAATTAAATTTTAAAGCTAGTTTATATCACAAGCTAAAAATAACACTTTTAAAACGAATGTTAGGAACACCTCCAATTGCTAGCATATGTCAAATTTATTGCTAAAATGCATTCAACATTTGTCATAATTATTAATTAAATATAAAAATGTTGTTTGGTTCAAAAAAGATGACTGGAATCCATCGCTGCTACCCTCGGTCATTATGAACAAACGTACATGCTTGATGATAGCAAACATTAATAGAAAAACTTTTCCAATTAGTTAATATTAGATAACAAACATTGACAACAAACTAAGATAGTGTTATAATAATAGTAATAATACAAATTATAATACAAATAATGGGGCTTATGAGGTTGGGATATAAGGTTTGCAGCACGTTCAAAAGTTAGCGCCCTCTAGGCAGCCGCGTAACCGTTGCCAACAGTCCCTTAAAAGGCCTACTGAAACCCACTACTACCGACCACGCAGTCTGATAGTTTATATATCAATGATGAAGTATTAACATTGCAACACATGCCAATACGGCCGCTTTAGTTTACTTAATTACAATTTTAAATTTCCCGCGGAGTTTCTTGTTGAAAACGTCGCGGAATGATGACGCGTGTTTGTGACGTCTCGGGTTGGAAGGGACATATTAGCCCAGCACCACTTATGGCTAAAAGTTGTCTCTTTTCATCGCATAATTACTCAGTATTTTCGACATCTGTGTTGCTGAATCTTTTGCAATTTTTTCAATTAATAATGGAGACTATAAATAAGAATGCTGTTGGTGGAAAGCCGTTGATTGCGGCTGCCTTTAGCACCGAAACACAGCCGGTGTTTCTTTGTTTGTTGTGAAGCTTTAACACAGAGCGGTCAAGAGAACATGTTTCTCTACGTCAAGCAGCAAGTTTTTGGATGGGAAAATTGTGATATTAAGTTGGCTCTTACCGGAGACTTCAGTCGATTATGGGACCTCCTCCTGTAGCTGTCAAAGAGGCAGCTATGATCTTGGCTCCTCGGCTTCTCTCAGAGACACTGGCGTTCACCACAGCCAACTTTCAGGTATGACAGTATAATCTCACTAAAATACTATTAACACAATAAGCAGATAAGGAATTTTCCAGAATTATCCTAGTAAATGTGTCTGATTACATCTGAAATGCACCCACTGCCGCCACCCGGAGCCGGCGCTTTTTCTTTTTTTTGTGCCTCACTCTAACTTTCCTCATCCACGAATCATTCATCCTCGCTCAAATTAATGGGGAAATCGTCGCTTTCTCAGTCCGAATAGCTCTTGCTGCTGGAGGCTATGATTATAAACAATGTAGGGATGTGAGGAGCCCTACAACCCTTGACGTCACGCGCACATCGTCTGCTACTTCCGGTAAAGGCAAGGCTTTTTTTTATTAGCGACCAAAAGTTGCGAACTTTATCGTCGATGTTCTCTACTAAATATCGCGAAATGATCAAGTATGACACATAGAATGGACCTGCTATCCATCCATCCATCCATTTTCTACCGCTTATTCCCTTTCGGGGTCGCGGGGGGCGCTGGCACCTATCTCAGCTACAATCGGGCGGAAGGACCTGCTATCCCTGTTTAAATAAACTCTCATTTCAGTAGGCCTTTAAATCGACATTAAGAAATGAGATTTACAAGAGTTATGAATTCAATTAAGGGATACGTTTTTGCCAAGTGCTTACTCATGATTTTGGGTGGACTAAGGTCTTAAGTCCTTGGTTTAGCTCCACATGTATATACAACTGTATGGTGTTGTGTTTAATGATGCAAAAACAATAAAGCAGCAAAAAACTATTTTTTAACAGTTTCATTAAGTTGAATGGATGTATGCTAAAAGTGCACCCTCAAATTGAACGGATATTTGTGTACGCTTCCCTCTCTCTTGTATTTGTATCCATGTGTGCTAACAGCCAAATTGAAGTGAAACCTCATGTGAGCTCTCAGCTTTGTGTCGAAGCCGCCTCACACAAAAGGCTTTCATCCCAGAGCAGAAAGAGGAGAGAGGCTATTGGATGTAGACATGCCGACACTAGGAGATATTTAAACATTTTTCACTTTTCTAAACAAAGAGATTAAAGGCTTAAATTCAGGCTTGTGTACAAAAAGGTCTCAGCTAAACATTTTAGTGCTTCATGTGTAACAATGCTTTAGTAAATAAGACACCGTCAAATGTCACAGTATTGAACTTAATTACATTTCTAAGTTACAAATGCTACTGGTTCCAACTTTGCTAGCCTTTTCGAAGCTTTGCATGACTCCTCTTCATGCTCTTACATTTTTCTAACCTGCACCTGCTGCTTGCCCAGCATTGCTGAACAGATTAAGTGTTCTTTTGGCCGATGTTGCCACAAAGCATGCAGCCTCCTCTCCTTCCATCTTTCTACAGCTCTTTTCATTTGCTTTGAAGCATGAAACAAAGCATCTTCCATCTTGTCCCACTGAGGCCACTCCAAGCGGTGCTTCTTAGATCCATGGGTGGACAACAAGTGTCCATTGGGTTGGTGCTTGAGTTCATTATTTGAGCTTCAGCCAACCATCCTCCAGTGATGACTTGAGTGAAGTTTGCTTCTAGTGTTGCTTGCTGCCATAATGAGAAGAGGACACCTGCAGTTGCTTTTTCCATTTTAACAGCAGCAACTTCCCGTCCAACTGCAACCAACAGAGCCTACTTACAGACTCTCAGAAGCTACTGATAGTCTTTTCCATGAGGGTTTTTCTCAAGTTATTTATTTCAGTAGTCTCATATCACATTAACTCTCGTGTTAACGTAATACCTCCACCAAGGAGGTTACAGTATGTTCCTTGTTGGACACTTTGAAGCACGTTTTCACAAAACTTAAGTACCAATTTTGTCAGGACACTTTATTAGGCTATAAATGAAATTCAAATGCAACCACGATTTTGGAGGTCTGTGAAGAATACAAAAAACCCACAGGGGCACAATGTATGAAGTAGCAGTACCACCCGAGGGTTTTTACATTTTATTCTCCAGAAACCGTCGCCACTGCATGTTCTTTATGATGGGAAAAGAACGACAGCACTGACAAGACGCTGTGCGAATAACACTGAAAAGGATATTATGTTTCATTGTAGGCTCTGCAATATAAATATTATTTATCCCACTCCTGGCTTGCAGTTGAAGCTTACATCAGCTCTAAAAATAACAGCTATAGCTCTTTCTCGCAGCCGATAAAGTGAAACATACACCCAATGCACTAGCTAATAATTCTGGTACTGCAGGGTAATGGTTTGTCGAATACTTCTGGAGAAAGATGCAGTTAAACTATGTCAACGTTATTAAATGAAAAGAGGTTTAGCAACTGTGATGTCACCAGAAAACGACACAAAAGGGAGCACACTATTAGCACACACCATAGCGCAACCATTCTATTGATAAAAATTAGTCAAAATCCTACTGTGCTGCCTCACCTGCCTATGCCATTATCTTTCTGACAAATACACCTCATTCTTTCAGGGTTTTTAATCGATCAAAAACCACCAAAATTTGACTCCATACATTATATCTGATTTCTTTTAAATTTCTCACAAAACTCAATGCTTTGTATAAAACAAACATTGTAACTTTGGGGTGTGTAGCTACAAAATGTACTAAACACATTTACATGTATGATGACTTCCAAAAGCATTTTGAACACAACCCATAGGGGGCAGCACAAATCATTTACAGCAATGGTTCCCAAATTTTTGCAGGCTGGCGCCCCCTTGGCTCCCCAGTGAATTCCTAGCGCCCCCCCCACCCCACAGACACATATGGAAACAAACACCTCTTTCTTGATATTTGGTATGCTGCAATTTGAAAAGAGAAAGGTTAAACACAAATGTGTATTTCACAAATAAAACCCAATTTAGTAAACCAATTTATTTTTTAGCAGTTTTAACTGTTTCAGCAACATAGAATGGTAAATAAACATTCCACCAGTAACCTTCATTGTCTCACACTTAATATTAATGGGATGGATGTGCTTGGTGCAGGGACATAAGCTTCTCAACATCAGGCTGGAACTCACTAAGAAGAAGTCGTAGATCCCCGCGGTCAGGAATTTTCAGTCGGTTTCTTTGCTTGGAAAGAAGCAAGGCGACTGCACTGAAGCCCCGTTCTACTAAATATGATGTTGGCGTGTGGTAACCGGACCCTGATGCGTCGTCCACTGACTCGTCCTGCTGCACGTGTTGTGTACAAATCGTCAAACAAACGTTCGAACTTCTGACGTCGACTTCGGACTGCCGCCCCCCTACCGCCCCCTTCTTCCTCACCGCCCCCCCAGATCTTTCCACCGGTACCGCCCACTTTGGGAACCACTGATTTACAGTGTGAAAAGAATCAGTGATGTCCTAATTAACTGAGTTTATTTCGAACATGCATGCCTACAACATGGTATGTCCCCATTTCCAGTTCCTCTATTCAACATGTTCGAAAAGGAGTAGGAAGAAGCATAGCTTGTTTAATCCTACCCCCTTTCCTTTATATAACAGTTGCTAAAACTTGTGTTCACTTCCTGTTCTCAATTTATTCACAATATACTCCATAAGTAATAACAATAAATAAATGCATAAATAATAATCAGTGAAGTAAATTATATTTCATATGGTGAGGTAAGTAAGATTATTTAGAAAATAAATGGATGGATGAAATACATTTAGAATGTTAATCATGGTTCTTCTTCTTTGTACTTTGTAAACATTTTAAGTTTGAAGAGTTTCTTGAAGTGGATCATATTAGTACATTGATTTCTTTGCTTAATCCATTCCATAATTTAATCCCACATACTGACATACTGAAGGTCTTAAGTATTGTATGTGCGTAGAAATGTTTTAAAGAACATTTTTCCTAATTTGTTGAGAAGAATTGTTGTATATTCTTGGGTAGCAGATTGTAGTTTGCTTTGTGTATAATTTTAGCTGTTTGCAAATTCACTGTGTCCTGGAATTCAATGAATAACGGATTGGAATGTTCTCTATATCCAACATTAACTAAATATATGTAACAACCAGAATACACAGTACGCAACATGGAAGAGGCCATACAAGAAGAGAGAATGATGGTGGTCTTGGGAAATTTCTGAGATAGTGAACTAAAGAAAATTAGACCAAAAAATCCTGGGGACATTTTTCACGAGGTATTGTGTTAAAACCGTTCATTTGAAGTACACTATATTGCCAAAAGTATTTGGCTACCCATCTAAATGATCATAATCATGTGTCCTTATCACACACGTGTATAAAATCAAGCACTGAGGCATGGATACTGTTTCTACAAACATTTGTGAAAGAATGGGCTGCTCTCAGGAGCTTAGTGATTTCCCTGAGTGGAACTGTCATAGAACGCGTTCTCTGTAGTAATGAATCATGCTTTTCCATTTGGCAATTTAATGGATGAGTCTGGGTTTGAAGGTTGCCAGGAGAACAATACATTTTGTACTGCATTGTGCAGAGTTTGAAATTTGGTGGAGGAGGAATTATGGTGTGGGATTGTTTTCCAGGGGTTGGGCTTGGCCCCTTAGTTCCAGTGAAAGGAACTATGAATGCTCCAGGATACCAAAACATTTTGGTCAATTCCATGCTCCCAACCTTGTGGAAACCGTTTGGAGCGGGCCCCTTACTCTTCTAACATGATTAGGCACCAGTACACAAAGCAAGGTCCATAAAGACATGGATGACAGAGTCTGGTGTGGACGAATCTGACTGGCCTGTACAGAGTCCTGACATGAACCTGATAGAACGCCTTCGGGATGAATTAGAACAGAGACAGAGAACCAGGTCTTCCCTACCAACATCAGTGTGTGACCTCACCAATACGCTTTTGGAAGAATGGTCAAATATTCCTATAAAAACACTCTGCAACCTTGTGGACAGCCTTCCCAGAAGCTGTAATAACTGCAAAAGGTACACCGACATCACATTGGGTTAGGAATGGGATGGCACTTCAAGTTCATTTGTGAGTCAAGGCAGGTGGCCAAATATTTTGCCAATATAGTGTACGTTGAGACTCAGGTGACTTAGAAGTCGTCGGCCTTCTAAAAGACATGAAGAATTTTGATCGGCTTCAATCCGTTTGAGATAATTGTCTAAATAAATTCACTCTTAATACACCTCATAACACCTTGTATGATGATAATACGAGCGGGCTTTTGTAGTCCTTTGTAAGGAAGTGAGGAAAATTGTGCCCGGTTATTTTTGTGTGTTAACCTCACCCCCTGAGCTTTAAGAGCTGCGCTGGACAATGGGTTGATAGCCTGGGCTTTCGCCTCTTGGCTGGTGCTGTTTGACTGTCATTTACAGGGTATGTGTGGATGACTTGCCCACTGCATCACATATAAAACAGATAAATATCCTGCTTCAAAAATTCCCTTCCCAGCAAACAACGTGGAGGGTCTTAAGGAAACCGGGTATTTCCAGTGCATGTGTCTTTGGGGGCAATCTTGGGGTTCAGGAAAGTAATTTGGACGTGTGACATGCTGTGCAAGTTGTTGTCCCATTTCTGTAAACCTGAACAGTGCGTGACAGTTTTTCCAGTTGATGTCAGGCTGAAAATTGAATCAATCTCAGCACGTAAATGTGACAAAAATCCAATAAATCCTCTTGAAAGCCAAACAGAAATGTAAATGATTCAACGCGAGCCAGCTGTGGCAATACCACTTGATCCAAAGCGAGAAGAGGAATAACAAGCCTGATTGGTGTCAGGCCGGATGAGTGGCAGTCGTGTTACGACAAACACAAAATATGTTTTTGTTCTTTTGAAGGTTATTGTGTTGATCGATGGAAGGGAGGGAAAGTGACGTTACCTTCGAAAGCGACCATCATCAAAGCGGAAAGGATGTGGAATGGACTTTGGTGACACATGTGGATGAAGGCCAGTTGGGTACTTGACAAGCAGTCAGAGATTTTACTGGTATGTACTGGTACTTAAATACTTTGTTTATACTGTAGACGAGGCCATAACTCCTGATGTGAATCTTTCTCAAGCATGAAGGCTAGTAAATATTTTATACAGTTTTACTCTGGCATATCATCATGGAGTAAATGTACCATTCATGTATTTCCCTGTTACGGAACAGCTCAGAAATAGAGTAGGTACCTATATGATACACTTTCACACCACATAATGTAAGGCCGTACTTACATTAGGCTATTCGTACCATGCTGGACTTCGGTGCGATTCTCCCTTCATCTCCTGGCCCCCGCTCACAGTGACAACTTCTGCTTTGTTCCATCACTTCGATACCATTGTATTTCTGTAAATGCACTGACTATGTGAAATTTATTTCAGTCTAATTTTGATCGTTGATTTCAAACGCCTGTGATGAGGTGGCGACTTGTCCAGGGTGTACACCACCTACCGCCCGAATGCAGCTGAGATAGGCTCCAGCGACCCCAAAAAGGGACAAGCGGTAGGAAATGGATGGATGGATGAACGGATTTCAAACGCAGTAAGTAAATTGCCAGAAAAGGGGGAGTGTATTGAATTTGAATGTGAGCCCTCACTTTTTTGTGTTGACTTTAGGTGTGAAGTGGGCCCAAGCACTGTATGGCTGAGTTTAGGCTTAGTCCGTGCCATTGCAGTTTTTACTCACATTGAACTGTACTTCTACAGTATTGAGAATCATGCTTATTATGGTGGGTTATAACATTTAGGACCTGATCTACTAAAGGTTTGCGTGTATTCAAACACATGCAAACTTGATAGCGCATGCTAAGCTGATTTACCAATCTACTTTTGCGCAAAATATTGCTGAGGATCTCCTAAATGAGCAAAACAGAGAGCGCAATTCATTTAGGAAGTCTGTCTTCATGTACACTACATGCAGAATATATGCTGATTAATAGAAAACCTACAACAGTCAGATAAAAAGATAAAAATGTAATCATTTAACGCTCACAATGTGACTTAATAAGCCTAATACTGCCGTATTTTTCGGAGTATAACTCGCTCCGGAGTATAAGTCGCACCTGCCGAAAATGCATAATAAAGAAGGAAAAAAACACAAGTCGCACTGGAGTATAAGTCGCATTTTGGGGGGGAATATATTTGATAAAACCCAACACCAAGAATAGACATTTGAAAGGCAATTTAAAATAAATAAAGAATAGTGAACAACAGTGTATGTTATATGACGCATAAATAACCAACTGAGAACGTGCCTGGTATGTTAACGTAACATATTATGGTAAGAGTCAAATAACTATAACATATAAAACGTTTACCAAACAATGTCACTCCTAATTACTAAATCCGATGAAATCCTATATGTTTAGTTTCTTACGTGAATGAGTTAAATAACATATATATTTTACGGTAATGTGTTAATAACTTCACACATAAGTCGCACCTGAGTATAAGTCGCACACCCGGCCAAACTATGAAAAAAACTGCGACTTATAGTCTGATAAATACAGTATTTTGCAGCCGTTGCGATACGAAGGTCATGAGTTTAATCCCGGGGTCGGGAGTTCTGTGTGGAGTTTGCATGTTTTCCGCATGACTGCGTGGGTTCCCTCCGGGTACTCCAGCTTCCTCCCACCGCCAAAGACATGCACCTGGGGATAGGTTGATTGGCAACACTAAATTGGCCCTAGTGTGTGAATGTGAGTGTGAATGTTGTCTCTCTATCTGTGTTGGCCCTGCGATGAGGTGGCGACTTATCCAGGGTGTAACCCCCCTTCCAAACGAATGCAGTTGAGATGGGCTTCAGCTAGCAGTAGCCAATGGATGGATGGATGGTTTGCATCATTTGCAAACTGGCACTGTGATTTTAGGCCTATCGTCTTTCCAACAACTCCATCTTCAAACTGATGAATGACTTAAGGGTTCAATTGGAGACAGCAAAAAACAAAGGTGTTGGCTTTTTTATAAAGGAGATATATTAATAAATATCTTATAAGAAAAAAAACTTCTTGCAATAAGAACAGACCACCTTAGTTATTGCCCTTGTTGTGCCAAAGACACTGGTTTTGCGGCCTCCCAGAGCGTTTATAGAGGATACCAGGTGGACATGGATCATTTCTGGAGAGGTACCAATCTGGATGATGTGCTTGCTGACTCAAGTTGTGACTCGGGGTGGATCACTTCCATGCACAGCTGGAAAACAGTATGTGTAGCTTACCTTGCTCAGCCCGCAAGAAGATCCCCAATGACTATTTGTTGGCTTCCCGAAGAACAGGACTCTCACATTATCTAACAATTCAATAATTATACCCACTCGACATCCATTGCAGTTGATCACCCTGGAAGAGGGTCCCTACGGCTGCGATCCCTTCTCAAGGTTTCTTCTTTTGCCCCAGTTGCGGTCATTTAAGTTTTTCCTTATCTGCATGTGGGTTTAGATCGAGCATGTCGTTCTATATTTGTGAATAAGGTGGTCTGTACCGATTTTGCACTTATGAATTGCGCACGCAGTCTTAGTATATTACCCACAACATACCCTCTAACAGTACACACAATTGTAGCAATTTCACACCTTATTTAGCACTTGTTTTTACTTTTTACTTTTTGTTTTTGTTTTGTTTTTTTGTTTTTACTTATTTGTACGGTATCTTAGTAAATCAGACCCAAAGTATGGTACACCATTATGTACCAAATAACTTAGATTAAACAATAATTGTTATGTATTGTGTGCCAAAATCCCAACTTTGAATGGTCAGTAATACTTTTTCTGATAAAAACACTTTTTTATTCCCGCGCCATGAAGGATGTAGGGAGTGGGCAGACAACGGCTGCTTGCAAAAGCACTCAAGCCTTCCCTCTAAAACACCACAAACCCTGAAATTAAAATACAATAAACTATATTCTGCGGAATTCAAATGCACATTGGTTTTAGCAAAACAAACCAGCCGGATGTTTTTTTCCATTGAGCAGTGAGTTGCTTAAAACCTGTGGCAGCTGAGGTTACACACCTGTCCACTTTAATACAGAATAGTCCTGTCCTTTACACTGGCGACATTCGTGGAGCCACTTCACCGGTGTCATGTTTAAGGTTTAGCCTAGTTTTGGATAGCGACGTGTGTGATAGGTAGGCTTGGTTAACAGTAGGGTGTGTGATGGCTAATTAAAACATATTGCAGCACGATGGGAAAAGGGGGATGGAGAGTGTTTTCCTGTTTGAGAGTGGGATTGATTTCAAGGGTCTGGGGCAGTCAGACATTGGGTAAAGTGCAAAATTCCGTCTCATTCCAATGTTGTAATAGATTAAATTTTCCTAATATTTTCGGTACGACCAGTAATATCCCAAATATCAACGAGTTGATCGGTATCGTCGTGTTGGCGACCCCTGATTTACGGTAACCTTGTTACGTTTACTCCCTCTCGATCAGGGGTGTCCAGATCACGGCCCGCTGGCCAAGTACGGCTCACTTAAGTCTTCAGAGCGGCCAGGGAGAAGTCAAAAGTTTAAACAAGATGCTTGGCCTAAATTGACCTGTTTGTAAGACAGTTTGAATTGGGAAATTTTTGCAGCCCCTCTGTGGAGGTTGATGGAATCAACCACAATTTTGTGTTCAAGTACATTTGGCACAGCATCGATATATATGACCTAATCCAAACAACTTTCTCCACTCATGGTGTGAATTAACTATAACCAACACATTAACAAGTCAACACATTAAACGTATCTTGCTCTTTGAAAAGTATATATAGTTTAAAATTAAAAATATATAAATAAATTAGAATGCATAATGTGTAATATATGCAAAACTCTCTCCACACTTCCCCATGTTTGGCACATTTTAGTAAATCAGAGCTCTCTCTAGAGCCAAATGTGTCGACTTTAGGTTGGAAGTGGACCATGCCAGTATTAACTTGTTTTACTGAATGCAAACTGTTATTTTGGTACAAACGATTGTTGTTACTTCACAGTGAACGCTCTATGTGGTAAAAAAAAGTGTTGTGTATGTGTGTATTTGTGTATGCGTGTCTATGTGTGTGTATGTGCGTGCGCATCCCTATTACACCGTATTGGTGATGGCCTTTAAAAATTTGGCTTTATTGTAGTGTCTGCTGTTTGTGAACCCTATTCAATTTGGTATGAAATTGATATGCAGAGTTAAAGCATTGCTCTCGAGACCATTCGGTAATATTCAACAAACGTAGTAACGTTTTGGGAACGGAAAAAAATGCTTGCCGTTTGCAGCAGTATGGAACCAAAATGCAGCCCACAAATGCACCCTTCCGGTAAAATGTATTGCTCAAAATGCTAACGTTACTGCAACGTTTAGGGGACTGAAATTATTAGCTGGGTTAGATGTACAACCATATTTGTAATCAGATCACTCAGACAGCAGACAAAGCTGTATAAAATATAAAAACAAACACAAATTTGTGAAGTGATTTCGATATCAAATTTATTTACATGCTTATTTAATTATACTACACATATTTATTTAAGTACACATACTTCAGAACTGTATTGTATATACATTGTGTGTGTGTGTGTGTGTATACATATATATATATATATTAGGGCTGGGCAACGATTAAAAATTGTAATCGAAGTTAATCGCACTATTTCTCTGATTAATCTCGATTAACTGCATTGTATACGCAAAGCCCAATAATGAATTAAAAAGTAGTGTGTAGTGCACCTTTATTGGAATATTCTCCCACATGAACAAAAGCGCCAAAACAGTAGTTGTGCAAACACAATTTAAATCAGTCCCTGTTAAACAGTAGCTGTTAAATAGCATATTTTATGAAAATCAACTCAAAAAATGTCAATACAAACATTTAAGCTTACTACCACAGCCAGGGTATTTAAGTTATCCTGTTTGTTATGGAAAATAAATATAATCTACATTCAAATCTCTGAGCCACAATCATAACATCTGAACAGGCAATTTCTGAGGTAACAGCAGAAACATTTTTTTTATTAGGGATCTTATGTTTAAAAAACTTATATTACAGGTAATGGGCTGTTTTAGGGAATTTTTGATCAAATTATCATAGTAACAATATTAATAATGTTGTGTTTATTCTGCATAGTGCACTTAAAATAATTATGACCTTATCTAGGAATTGATATGATGGGAATTTTCCAATTGTTTGCTTGGTGCTTTGATAAACTGAACGCATATACATGATACTATATTGTGATGTTATGAGCCAGGGAAAAAAGAACTACCCTACCCAGCATGCAACAGAAGTGACGAGGCTGTGTCGCCATGACGGCATCTCACTACTGATGAAACACTCATTGTTTACAGCCATATCCTATTTAAAAACAACAGGAACTATATATATTGTCACTTTAGTAGGTAGACATTTTCACGTTGCACTTTACTGTTGTGTTTTATTTTTATTTTGTCTACGCATGGGAGAGTGAGAAACATAATTTTGATTCCTTTGTATGTCTTACATGTAAAGAAATTGACAAATAAAGCTGACTTGACTTGACTTTTATGTTGTGATATGCACGCTCTGAAAGCAAACGTTAAGAACTCAGCCAACACTCCTCGTCTGCATTATTGATAAATAGACAGACAACACATATACTCCGCTGGTTTACAGGCCGCTGGATGTAGCCGGCAAAGTATTCCCATGCTAGCTAGCCGGTCTAGCAAGCACGCGTCATTCAGTCCAAAACGGCCCGATCTATCCACATTCAGAATTGCCTGGCGGTCGTAAGTGATCCCGGAGTGACCACGCTGTAAGCCAGCCATGAAATTTGCAGAATTGTCCGGTATTTTGGCCAAATGTTTCATCTTTACCAGGAGCCCCTCGACGCCGAACCCCTCCCGGGCGACGCCATCTTGTTAAGAAAAGGCGTTAACAAAATAAAAGCATGTAAACAACATACGCAAATGTGCGATAAAATAATTGTCGGCGTTAATAGATTGATGAGTTAACTCGTAATTAACGCATTAATTTGCCCATCCCTAATATATATATATATATATATATATATATATATATATATATATATATATATATATATATATATATATGTACACACACACACACACACACACGTATACATGTGTCCTGGGCATGACGTTAAAGTGCATCCGGCAGTGGAGGCTCCTCTATGGGGTCTTGAGGCACTAGCAGATTAACCCCTTAACTACTGTTACCCCAGGTGGCCCTTGGCAAAGGCTTAGTACCTGACTGCCCCCCTAGCCAAGGATGCGGTGAAGACTTCAACGGCGGAGCAGGCGGAAGACTGTAGATGTAAGAACTACTGCAGCGGCTGCGGTCGCAGAAGAAGGCTGCAGCAGAAAAAGGGTACCCAGTCATCTTGGACTCCATGCCACTAGACCAGGGGTCGGCAACATTTACCACTCAAAGAGCCATTTTGACCCGTTTCACAAAATAAAGAAAATAATGGGAGCCACAAAACTCTTTTGAAATTTAAAATGAAAGAACACTGCATACAGAGTTTTTTTTTTACTTTGTGCTATGTATAAACTATGTGTCTCAGACACGCGGCCCGCACCTTAATAGGAAAGTTTAATGATGGTGGGGCCCGCAAGTTTTTTATGAATGCCGCTTGACAGCATCACATACCGAATGTCAGATCAACCATTCTTGCGAATGTTTGCAGAATTTCCCTCGATTAACAATAATAAGGGCAACCTTTGAAGGTGCTGCCTTTGACGCCCTCTACAACACATCCAATCAGCTTGCCAGCCCAGTCACATGTCGTACGAGGCTTCTGCTGACACACGCAAACGATTGCAAGGCATACTTACACATACGACCTAGCGCAGTGGTAGAGTTGCCGTGCGCAACCCGAGGGTCCCTGGTTCAATCCCCACCTAGTACCAACCTCGTCACATCCGTTGTGTCCTGAGCATGACACTTCACCCTTGCTCCTGATGGGTGCTGGTTAGCGCCTAGTATGGCAGCTCCCTCCATCAGTGTGTGAATGGGTAAATGTGGAAGTAGTGTCAAAGCGCTTTGAGTACCTTGAAGGTAGAAAAGCGCTATACAAAGTACAACCCATTTATTATTTATTTATACTTGTTCAACAGCCATACAGGTTACACTGAGGGTTGTAATATAAACAATTTTAACACTCTTACTAATATGCGCCACACTGTAAACCCACACCAAACAAGAATGACAAACACATTTTGGGAGAACATCGGCACTGTAACACAACATAAACACAAAAGAACAAATACCAAGAATCCCATGCATCCCACTCTTCCGGGCTACATTATACACCCCGCTAGCACCAAATCCCTCCAGCCCCTCCGTGCGTCAGTTGAGGTGGGCGGGGTTGGAGGGGGCGGGGTTTGGTGCTAATGTAGCCCGGAAGAGTAGTTCCTTGGACCTTACTAAACTTTCCAATTGCTGCCATATTTTCAAGGCGGAAAAAAATTGTAAATGAAATCTATTTGCAGGGCATTAGCACTTCTCTTGCTAGCATACATGTAGCTCACAGTATGTTCTAACATACATTTTTTAAATATGGGTAAAATCTAACAAAACAGATTTGACTATGAAAATATTTAGTCAAAGAGACCTAATGTAATGTCATTCATATAACTTAAGAAAAAGGGTGAGCCTATAAAGTATCGTTTCCACCAAGAAGTGCAGTTAAAAGGATAGCATCTTTTGACTTTTCCACTGCAGTTGTTATAATGGAATTCAAGAAGATGAATTTGTGTTTTTTTTTCCTTTCATCAATTCCCTTTATAAAATAAAGTAGTTTTACAGATATAATTTGTACATAAACGATTGCAAGTGTTGTTTATTTTATGACTTAGGTTAATGAGCACCAAGCATCGATGGGAACCAGGACAAACATTTCGATTCTCCAGGATTCTTCCTAGTTTCGATGCCCGACCGGAAAAAATAGTCACAGACTTGCGCTAAACACCACATTTGCAAAATTTTATGATGACCATGCTTATTTAAGAATAAAATTGAGAATCGCTGGGAACTGGAATCAAAACGAGGAATCAGAACCAGAATTGTTCAAATTCAAACAAATTTATGACCAACATAATTGTATTGTTTTTAATACATTTTTGATTACACACGCTGTATATCAGGAAATCAAATGTCAGCCGCTGGTGAATCGGTTCAGATCAGGATGATACGGTTTTCCAAATGATTATGTATTTTTTGTGGATTATGATACAAAGGGGGCAGCACGGTGGAGCAGGGGTTAGTGTGTCTGCCTCACAATACGAAGATCCTGAGGAGTCCTGGGTTCAATCCCGGGCTTGGGAATTTTCTGTGTGGAGTTTGCATGTCCTGCCCGTGACTGCGTGGGTTCCCTCCGGGTACTTCGGCTTCCTCCCACTTCCAAAGACATGCACCTGGGGATAGGTTGATTGGCAACACTAAATTGGCCCTAGTGTGTGAATGTGAGTGTGAATGTTGTCTATCTGTGTTGGCCCTGCGATGAGGAGGCGACTTGTCCTGGGTGTACACCGCCTTCCGCCATATTGTAGCTGAGATAGGCATCAGCGCCACCCGCGATCCCAAACCGAATAAGCTGTAGAAAATGGATGGATGGATGATACTAAGGGATTGTATGATTTTTGTGTCGCTTTTGTACCTTTCTTGTTTATATTATTGTCAAGTTAAGTTGACTAAATGCTATGATGATCTACATGGCTGACACTTTGGTCTAAATGCAAAACGTATTCACAATGGGTCAGTCTGCTCGTTCGCACACCCTTTGGTTCAGTAAACCGGAGGGAGAACTGAAAACCCTCTCGAAGGAAAATGTAGACAGCTCTCTTCTATTTGGACGGGTGAGGAGCAGTGCCGAGTGCTGAGGGCCCTTTCAACTGGAACCAGATGGCTTCTTAATACGTGCATGCCTTTGTATGAGTGTGTGAGAACATGAGCATGTGATTGTCCTCAGACAAATCACCGTTGGAGATGTCCTGGCCTTGTGCAGTACTGTACATGGGTGGGGAGAAAGCCTAAAAATGAGCCCTATTAAAAGATAAAATGTTTTGCTTTCAAGGACAGTAGGACATTTTTTCCTGTACTGCAGCTTGAAAATGAAGCCCACACCAAGGCTATGGTGTTATCTCACAGCACGGGGCTGTTGGGCTAGTGGCCAAACAGAAAAAATACAACAACAGTTGGAGGAAAAAGTGTGAGGTGAGTGATACAAGCGATCCCTCTGCTGATTTGAGGATCAAGACATGTTTCACTCTCCCGTCGCTCTGAGACGCTGGCTGCCTCACATTTCTCCTCTTTGGCACTAAGCTGTTTGGGTTGGCCTCCCAGTGCGACTGTAATCCCATTTTGGGGTCTCTTAGAGGGAAGTCAAAGAGATGTGAGTCTGGACCATTTCATCTTCCTTTGAGTCCCACAGGTGCCATGTGATACGTGTGTTTTTAACTACGCTGTACGCTTGCGTGCTCTGGTCACAGAAACATTGCAAGTTATTTGATGAGCATGCCTGAAGATGAATGCAAAAAGTTTAGGTTATGCAACGTCAAACTTACTTTTAAACACACTAAGGTTGCATGAACAGCAGCAGGGTTGTACGATATAGCCCAGTGGTTCTCAACCTTTTTTCAGTGATGTACCCCCTGTGAACATTTTTTTTTTATTCAAGTACCCCCTAATCAGAGCAAAGCATTTTTGGTTGAAAAAAAGAGAAAGAAGTAAAATTTTTATTTTCCTTTTTTTCCACCTTTTTCGGTACTTTAGGGACATCATGCCTCGTCGGTGTGTTGTCGGGGGGTGTAACAACACGATCAGGGACGGATTCAAGTTGATTTACATAAAATGTGCATCCATTAGCACGGCATGCTAATCGATGCTAACATGCTATTTAGGCTAGCTGTACATACATATTGCATCGGTATGCCTCATTTGTAGCTATATTTGCATCCAGCCTTTCCCTCCATCCACATTTAATGCCAAACAAACACATACAAATCGACGGATTTAAGTTGCTCCAGTGTCAAGAGATGCGAAAGTCCCTCATTTTGTTTTTACCAGTGATGCTACGACAGAGATGGCACAGAGATGGCAAGAATGTCTGGATACCCTGCGACACTCAAAGAAGATGCATTCCCAACGATAAAGTCAACGAAATCACAAAGGTGAGTTTTGTTGATGTTATTGACTTATTTGCTAATCAGACATATTTGGTCGCGGCATGACTGCCAGCTAATTAATGCTAACATGCTATTTAGGCTAACTTTATGTACATTTGTAGCTGTTTTTGCATCCAGCATTTCCTTCCACCCACCTACATTTAATGCCAAACAAACACTTACCAATCGACGGATTTAAGTTGATCCAGTGTCACAAGATGCGAAACTTCCGATCGTTGGTCATCACATTTTACCGGCGATGCTAAGGCAAACATGGCCGAATAGCATCAATAGCTACTCGCTCAATAGCTTCAGTTTCTTCTTCAATTTTGTTTTCGCTATCTGCCTCCATACTCCAACCATCCGTTTCAATACATGCGTAATCTGTTGAATCGCTTAAGCCGCTGAAACCCGAGTCTGAATCCGAGCTAATGTCGCTATATCTTGCTGTGCTATCCACCATCTGTTTGTATTGGCATCGCTATGTGAAGTCACAGGGAAATGGACGGTGGCTTCGCAGATAGCGAAAATCAGGCATTTTAAAGCTTTTTTTAGGGATATTCTGGGACGGGTAAAATTTTGAAAAAAACTTGAAAAATAAAATAAGCCACTGGGAAATGATTTTTATTGGTTTTAACCCTTCTGAAATTGTGATAATGTTCCCCTTTAACACACTGTAGCATTCTTGCTGACGACTAACATCCTTCTGCAGTGCAAAGACACTTTAAAGTCAGCAATCCTCGTTTCCATGGCCGCAAATCAGTGTTTCTTGCAACTATATTCACTGGAGGATGAGTAAGCATAACACAACGTAGAAAGATATGCTAACCGCTAACTGCAAGCTAGAGCTCGTCAATTTAAACATCCATCCATCCATCCATTTCCTACCGCTTATTCTCTTTGGGGCCATGGGGGGCGCTGGTGCCTATCTCAGCTACAATCGGGCGGTAGGCGGTGTGCACCCTGGACAAGTCGCCACCTTATGGCAGTCAATGTAAACAAGGGTAGGAAATCATCTAAATGTTACAATTCTGTGTTTTGTGATCAAAAATTCAATGATCTTAAAATTTTATGTATTAGCATCGGTATGACTCAGGGGTAGGGAACCTATGGCTCTCGAGCCAGATGTGGCTCTTGATGACTGCATCCGGATCTCAGATAAGTCTTAACTGACATAATTTAACACGATAAGTAATGAATAATTCCTCTGGTAATCACAGTGATACAAATAACATTCAAAATATATAATATTCTCATGCATTTTAATCTAGCCATCCGTTCAAGAAGTCTTATTAATAGTAAGAAATATTTCATTTATTATTGGTTAGCTTCAGAATAACAATGTTATTAAAAAGAATAAGAGACTTATTATACTCTAAAAATTTTGTTCTTACTTAAAAATGCACGCATTTAGTTGTATTCAGTGTTAAAATTACATTTTTAAGTATTTGGCTTTCATGGCTCTCTCAGCCAAAAAGATTCCCGACCCTTGGAATGACTAATACTGGCCCTGTAACTACTTGTTACCCAAATTGTCAGTATCCCTCAAAAACAAATGTTAAGCATCAAAACAGAAGAATAAGTGTTTATTGCTAGAACCATGTACAACAGAAAGGAACAAGATGTATTAACAGTAAATTAGTAAATAGATTAATAACAAAAAAATACAACTGCAAAAGATACAACACCGCATACTGTATGTCAGCAGCCAAATTAGAGCCTTTGTAGCCTGTTTTGAAATAATTCTATCATTTACATACTAAATAATACATTGTGATACATACTGGTATCGCAGGAGGCTGGACTAAATATCGCCATAGGCAATATCGCCCATCCCTAAACAGCAGTGCGGGGATGTAAAACCATAATTACTCCTGAGTTGGACTAATAAATGGCTACAACTATGTTCCAATTAGCAATCTTGGCGCCAATCGAAAAAAAAGAAAAACTGCAGACAAATAAAGCTGATTTAGGTTTTTAATGGGTATCTTTACAGCTGGAGCTGCCTTTTTACGTGCCCACAAGATCGGCAAGCTTGGTTAGCACAGCTCTGGCAGTGTGCGTGGAAAACGCCGGCACAAGAGTCGATTGGCTGACATTATCCCCAAGCAAACTGAAAAACAAATCTTCACCATCAGCACCCTTTGAAGCGGCGTTGTTGACGTCACACAAAATGTCCTCACCAAAGTGGTTCAGGCCTTAAATTGGTGACATATAATCAGGCACGTAAACAAAGCATTAAGCGGCATCAAAAAGGCCGCAGTTCACAGTATGCAAAGATGCTGTCAGCTGCGATGAGCTGCTCACTTGTTTTGTAGCGGAATAATGAAAAAAAAAATGCCATCTTTAGTGTCATTGTCAACCAGTTTCCACTTGTCAACATGCAGATCAAAACTATCAATTTGACTAAATTACAGCCTACAAAAAAGCGCGAGTCACAATCAATCATGTCTCGAGCGCGGATTATAAGGTTGTAAAAGACATGGCAGATAATCCACCAAGAATGTGCCGCCTCTGATTACGGCTGTCACTCCTCGGTTGGGATCAGCGCGTTGACAGAAAAAGTCGTGCTAAAAATGGAGAATGCCAACACATTTCAGCATTGAAATAGATTGTTTTTTTACACGTGAGTAAAAACCATTTACAGCGATGCGTAATGTGGAAATAATGAACACAGTCAGTAAATCGTTCTGACACTGGTATACCCTAAAATCAGTCTTACCAAAAGCCTCTCTCACCCCTCCTAGATGGTCAAGACATCTACATAACAGAACACAAGCCAGATTAAATACAAATATTTTACAATATTTCCCATAAATGCAGTATGCATTTGTGAAAATTGTAATTATTAAAGTCCAAATCTTATTTTAGAACTTCTACCATTGATTATTTCATTCATAAAAATGTGTAACTTCTGAAATTAATTCAGAAAAACAAAAATATCAAAGAGCCAGTCTTTTGGCATGGAATGGCTCTTCAAGATCCGGCTCCCTGCATAGAGATATAAACCCCATCCCTAATACCAGGTCCACGCTGACACACAGTGTAGCTCAATGCCTAAACTGCAGGCTTGGGGCCCATCTATTTTCTACCGCTTATCTTTTTTGGGGTGCTGGAGCCTATCTCAGCTGCATTCGGGTGGAAGGTGGGGTACACCCTGGAAAAGTCGCCACCTCATCGCAGGGCCAACACAGATAGACAGAAAACATACACACTCACAGGCTTAGGGCCACTTTTATTCATTTGTTTACACATGATTGCTTAAAAATACACACAAAAAGTTGATAACACTTTTAAAAACGTGTTTTGGAAGTCAATTGAGTTGTTGCTTTGAGTCCACAAACAAGCAGAAGACAAAGGTGCATATTAGCATTTAAACCTTGAAAAATGTCTCCGTTTTAAAAGAAGCACAAAGCAGTGTCTCAGTGTTTTAGTTGATCAACTATGTCAGGGGCCCTAGTGTGTGAATGTGAGTGTGAATGTTGTCTGTCTATCTGTGTTGGCCCTGTGATGAGGTGGCGACTTGTCCAGGGTGTACGCCGCCTTTCGCCCGATTGTAACTGATATAGGCTCCAGCGCCCCCAGCAACCCCGAAGGGAATAAGCGGTAGAAAATGGATGGATGGAACTTGGTCAGGGGTTTGCAAACTGTGAACAGTAGCTTTCTAAAACTTAGAAGGGAAAAAAAAAGTTGAACAGTTAAAAATAACAGTTTTCAATGTGAAAAAACGTTTAATGAAATTAAATGCTCAATTCTGACAAAAAAATATGAAATCATCCTGTAAATGTTTATTTCCAACACCTGCATTAGATTTAACATGTTAATTATTCTGCAGTTCAAAGTGAGTATTCTCACATTGGAGAGCTGTTGCACCAGATGGGTTGAGATGAATAATGGTCATTAACAAGTAAACAAAAAAAAAAAAATCCTAGTGCTAAGGAAAAGCAAAGGATGACTGACTGAAAGTCATATTCAGTGAAGAATCGGGAATCTGCATTGTGCAAGATGTAGAACTTTTCGGTGGCTTTCCAATGAGATTTATGAAGACGACAGCCTGAAGAAAACATGCACATTTCTACAGTCATTGATGATATGGAGCTGCATGTCAGGTAATGGCACTGGGGAGATGGCTGTCATTAAATTTTCAATAAAAGCACAAGACATTTTGGACATGTCTCTTATTCAATGGTAATGTTTTGCGATGATGACATAATTTTTCAAGATAATAGTTTATCTTGTTGTAGAGCAAAAACTGTAAAAACTTTCAGAGAAGAAAGATACATGAGGTCAATGTCATGACCTCGAAAAATTCTGGATCTTAATCCCAATACAAATCTGAGGTGGACATTGAAGAAAATGGTCCAGGACAAGGCTCCAACCTGCAAAGCTGATCTGACAACAGCAAAAAGTTGCAGCGAGATTGATGAGAAGTTTTGTTTGTTACTCGTTAAGTCCATGCCTCAGAGACTGAAAGCAGTTACAAAAGCCAGAGGTGGTGCAACAAAGTACTAGTAGTGTGTTGGAGTGTTTTATTCATGATTCCATTAGATTAGAATAGATTAGATAGTACTTTATTATTCCTTCAGGAGAGTTCCTTCAAGAAAATTAACATTATTCCCAGAATTGAAAGATTTCACATTTTTTTCAGTCTGCTTGATCAACAATATGAAATGGTTACTGACTAACACAATTTGTTTTATTGATTTATATGTTTCTTAAAGCCAAAAAGTTGCCATTTGAAATGCCTATTGTTTTGTGTCATGTCTGTTGTCCGCCTTTTTTTTCCCAAAATATACTGAAAGAACGTCCTTCAAGTCTGGAGAGTCCATCATTTTTGCCAGACTTGTTTATTCTTCCACATGTGGGCTCTTGCAGTAGTGATAAAAAACATGGAGCACAATGTTAATGAAATTCATTCGTTGTCAGTCTGTTCTAAATATCATATTTGATGAAATTTCACAATGATAAAGATCTGTAATTGTTTTGTTTAGTTTATATAAGGATCCCCATTAGTCTACACCGCAATGGAGACTATTCTGACTGGGGTCCAGCTATTCTTCCTGGTGTTCAGATTGTGGTGTGTCTGATTAGATTTTAAAAACAAAGCAGCGAAATTTGCCAAATTAAGCAAACCACTCCATTCATTGAGGATCTTATAAAATAATGTTTCATAAATGATTAGTTTCTCAAGGAACTGGTGTTTTTTCCCACACTTACTTTGCTTTATTACAGGTATGTGGGAGTTAGTGGCTGTGATTAAATACATCTTGATTTGAACTCACTTTGGGTTATGACACGCACACACAAACCGAGACAACTTATGGACAATTAAAAACCGAAACGCCGTATATTTATGAATGATTTGAAATGCATGTTTGATTTTTGACAGTGTTATTTTTCTCAGCGGGTAGGGATAGGTCTATAAAATAATCACAGCTTCATTTTTTTTAAAATGCGCATTTTGACTGTACTGGTGAAGTTTAATACTATTTTATTGGTTCCAGACATAAATAAATAACTTATTTGAAGGGAGCCAGAGTAGTCTTGTTTAAGATCCATGCACTGTGAAAGTACTGTTTGTGTTGAACATCAATTCTTATTATTAAAAGACAAAAAATAAACAAGCCTCGACAATGTGGGCTGCTCTTAGGGGACATTTTGGACGTTTTGAGTTGCAGCAGGGACGTACCATGGGACGTAGAACAACAAGACCAGTGCACAGCCTCAAGCAAACTAGTGCCTTTTGTCTGTCTTTGGAGAACTAAAGTATGATCTCCTGCGCGGAGGCGGAAAATCACCTGGTAAGACTGTACTCATGGGACTACAGGCTAAACCCTCCAGTCAGATAAAATTAGGCTCAAATGTCTGGACAAGTTGCAGTAACAGTGACCACCTTGAATGGAAGAAATAAATCAGCTAGCCTTGCGGGTTGTCGGCTGAGTAGGACTGGGCAACAGGTGGCTGTCAACTTAAAGAGAAAGAGGGTCATCATCCACTTAACGGAAGAGCAGCAAGCCTGTCTGCCTCTGCAGGCTGCACTAAGCTCAGCCAAGCAACAACAGGAGCACAGAATTAGTATCTGTGAAGAAACAACACCCATTAGGTAATGACAATAGCTATGTTTACATGCGTAAACTACATTTAAGAATTTCAGATTTACTGTTTACATCAGGCCTGGGCAATTATTTTGACACGGGGGGGCCAAATTTAGAGAAAAAAAATGTGTCTGGGGGCCAGTATATGTAATTTTTAGAACCACTAATAGAAAACCTCACAATAACATCTGATTGAAAGCTAAAAACATTATGATGGACTAACCTTAAAAAACGGAATGGATTTTTTTTTTTTTTTTTGCTGAGTGAAATACCCAGAATGTACATGAAAATAAAGAATGTGGGTTTTACAATATTAACTATGAACGATAAAACACTGAATATTGACGACATATGAACGTCACACACCCTCTCAATTGACATATTATATTAAAATCAAGCGAAACGCAACAAAAATGCAACAAACAACGAATTATAAACATGAAAAAAAAAACACGTACAATATGACATGCACCTGGGGATAGGTTGATTGGCAACACTAAATTGGCCCTAGTGTGTGAATGTGAGTGTGAATGTTGTCTGTCTATCTGTGTTGGCCCTGCGATGAGGTGGCGACTTGTCCAGGGTGTACCCTGCCTTTCGCCCGATTGTAGCTGAGATAGGCGCCAGCGCCCCCCGTGACCCCGAAAGGGAATAAGCGGTAGAAAATGGATGGATGGACAATATGATACATCACTAAGCTTTATAACTTTGTTGTAAAAATCTCCAACCGCGTATGTCCCTGACACCCGCATTTCAGGCTGACGCTATGAAAACACTCTGTGGAAACGCTCCCCACCCACACTGCTTGGTGCCTCGTCTGAGCTGCTGTGACTTAGATTACCACAGTAACTAATTAGATTACCATAGTACATCATGCAAAAGCGCTGATTCCAACCATTGAAATTCTTTGTATGGTTCAAGACTTACAGTCACTTGAAAACATCACTACACATCATAATGGCAGCTACAGTCTCCATCTTAAAGATCTAAAAAAAAATACTCGGGAATCTCCGGCGGGCCAGTTTGAAAAGCTTAATGGGTCACATGCGGCCACCGGGTCTTAATTTGCCCAAATATGGTTTACATGGACACTAAATAATAGATTTGATCATATTGAGCGTATTCATGCACCAAGCATTGAATCAAATAAAACATATGTGCATACGCAAAGTTTTTTTTTTCTGGAAATAATAGAAGAAGAAATCTATGTTGTACATCCTCAAGTCATTCGCCCTTTGTACTCCACACACTTAATTTTCTTTCTCTCTGGCGCCGTTTCTCTTTCTGTGTGTTTATGTACATCCGACGATGGCGCTGTTTTCCTGATGAACCTCTGAATTATTCTTGTCATCCTCGGGGACGTTAAAAATGTTTTCCCTTCTCAAAACCAACATTCATGCCATTGAGAGACAAGTTCGACAACGGCTGATCTTAAAATAAAGTCATCTGTAAGACAGTTAAAACTGAATGCTGGTAAGGTCAGAACCTTTTTTACGGCTTTGACTTTTACTGTTTGCCAGCTTTTTTTCAAATTACGGCTTCCCGCAGTTTTCCATGCAGTTTTCCATTAACTTATTTGTACAATTATGTGTTTTTAACCTCGTCACCATCAAGGCATTCAACAATCCTGAGTTCTCTTAAAATTTCTAACAATTATATATATATATACATATATATATATATATATATATATACATATACATATACATATATATATATATATATATATATATATGTATATATATATATATATATATATATACATATATATATATACATATACATATATATACATATACATATACATATACATATATATACATATACATATATACATATATATATATATATACATATATATATATACACACACACACACACACACACACACACACACACACAACACACACACACACACACACATCCATTTTCTACCGCTTTTCCCTTTAGGGGTCACGGGGGGTGCTGGAGCCTATCTCAGCTGCATTTGGACAAAAGGCAGGGTACAGCCTGGACAAGTCGCCACCTCATCGCAGGGCCAACACAGATGGACATGTTTGACAGGTGCATGTGTTTGGAGGTGGGAGGAAGCCGGACTACCCGTAGGGAACACACGCAGTCACGGGGATGAACATGCAAACGTCACACAGTCAAGAGGAGTGGTCAAAAATTCAAGCAGAAGCTTGCCAGAAGCTTGTGGATGGCTACTAAAAGCGCCTTATTGCAGTGAAACTTGCCAAGGGACATGAAACCAAATATTAACACTGCTGTATTTATACTTTTGACCCAGCAGATTTGGTCACATTTTCAGTAGACCCATAATACATTTATAAAAGAACCAAACTTCATTTATGGTTTTTGTGACCAACAATTATGTGCTCTAATCACTATCACAAAAAACTAAGAGTTGTAGAAATGACTGGAAACTCAAGACAGACATGTTCTCTACAGGTGTATGAAAAGTTTTGACCACAACTGTGTATATGTATATGTATTAGGGCTGGGCGATATGGCCTTTAATTAATATCTTGATATTTTTAGTCCATGTCACGATACACGAAATATATCTCAATATTTTGCCTTACTCTTGAATGAACACTTCATACATATAATCACAGGAGTATGATGATTCTATGTGTCTACATTAAAACATTCTTCTTCATACTGCATTAATATATGTGCTAATTTTAAGCTTTCATGCAGAGAGGGAAATCACTACTCTGTCAATTTACCAAAACTGTATTTATTAAACGGTTATTAAGCAGTGGTACAAACATTTATGTAATTTCCAAAACAGAAAGTGCAAGATTTTTAGACATTTTAAAATAGCTGTTAGTGCACTTTTGTGCATGATGTCACAAAGATGACATATCAAAACAACACTAAAATGAAGTGCACTTTTTCTACAAAACGCCACTACAATATTTTAAAACAAATAAACTGCACTTTTGTGCATGATGTCACACAAGATATTTTAATAACTGTCAAAAAAGAATTAGCTGCATTATAAGAAATCAAATAGTGTTTGGGCTTCGCTATGTGGTAGGCTACTGCGGACATTATCTCATTTTGTTGGGTGTGGCACCGGCCGGAGATATTGACATGTGGAATTTCAAACACTCCTTATTCTGTAGCAGGTGACTTTTCAAATGATACTACACATTAGCAGTGCTGCTACTTTTTGCAGCAACGCTTTTGCCGCATACTTGACATATTATGGTTGTTTGTTCAAAATATTCCCGCTTGAAGCCACACCACCGCCAGACGATGGACCCCCTGCTGTTTTTCTTGGGAATTAATTCTTCCTTCATTTGTTGCCAGATTCGCACCTTCTTTCTCTCGTATTACCACTCGCACCACTCTGCTAGCATCACAGCTAATGTTACCCATGTCTCTACCTCTCTGCTCCGCGAGAGCGTATGACGTTGCATGTGTAGGTAAGAAGGTACGCTTGTTTCATGTCTCTTTGAAAAGAACAGACAAGAAAGAGTGAGGAACGCCTGTAGTGTAATGCCCGCAGCTAAAAGCAACTGAGTCAGAACGTATACTCGAATACTCATGATAGTCATTTTCTTTATCGCAGAGACAAACCCGCGGTATATCGAGTATATTCGATATATCTATCACCCAGCCCTAATATGTATGTATGTATGTATATATATATATATATATATATATATATATATAAAAAAACACACATGTACATACATATATATTTATTTATTTAAAAATGAACAGCTAGCTATTAAAAAACAACGAAGTGTAAAGTATCTCATACAGAAGCAAAACTGACTAACTTCATATTAGCAAAAGTTTAAACAGCTGTTGATATGTTCATCGTATACGTGTGTGTGTGTGTGTGTGTGTGTGTGTGTGTGTGTGCACGCGCGTCAAAAGCGGGCAGGTCTGCATGTGTTACCACTCAGCTCTTTGTGCGAGTTCCTTCACATTACTCAGACACCAGGAGGCCCAATAAAACAAAGTGACAGAACACAGTAACTCGAAAAACATAAAATGTTTTCAATCTGTGCCCAGCTCCAAAGCGCAGGCTACCAGTGTCTCTAATACGCTGATAATTTGCAGGCAAATTAAAATCTAAGCTGTTTCACAGAAGTTTGCCACTGTGCATTGTGTGCAACCCCAATCAAAACAAGCAGCTGGTTATCAAGACAATTAAAGCTCATACCTCACTGGTGATGGCACACATAATGAAGTGATGAATGCAGAGTATGTTTATAGTTACTCACCGATGCAGGCGTGGACTCTGATTGACAATTGCGTTCGAAGTATAAAGCTGTGTTTTTTCCCTCTCCTGTAAAGAAAACAAGGAACATTGGGAGAGTGAATATATTTTTTTAAGAAAAACAGAATGTTCACAAGTACGTCTTAGGGAAGTTCCTAATAGCAAATAGAAACAGCATTTTATAAACACCAAGTGCTCATACAAACCTTGTGTTTTCAGCCTCTGGAAAACAAAAGTGAACAGGGCAGACAGCACAACAAGGAAAAGGTCGCCATGAGTGAAAATGAAGGATGGGAGAGGCCCACGGGTCAACTCCGCCCTCCGCATTAATGGAAACATGCAAAGACCCCATTGCCAACCTGTCAACAACTTACAATGTCTGAGTGACAATCTGAGACAAAGATGGCAACAATGCAGCCCTGTGCTATTCACTGCTTCACCGACAAACCTGCTCTTTGATTTATGTATGAAGCTGCATGCTAAACAGTTGGCGTTTCAAAGGAATAAGGCCAGAATTTATGATGCGCTTGTTAAACAAATATGAAGTCATACAGAGACGGCTAATGTGCAACTTCCTTCCCCCTTCAGTGATTTCCGATATCCCTACTGTTTTTGACATTTACTCCCATATACGTTGTGCTCCTCTTGAATACTTTATTTATTCATTTATTTTAAGTATCCATGCAAGATCTGACCAAAACAGCTAGAATTAGATGGCTGACATAATTTAGTTTCACTATTGATGGCTACAAAAAAAGTGAATGTGAAGGACTGTACCAATAAAAAGCGGATATCATTCATTGAATTAAATAAATAAATCATCTAGGCCAACATATAGCTGAGAGCAGTGTTAACATTAACGTAAGTTTGACAATGAATGGCAGTGATTGTTTTAGTGAAGTTTCCAGAAGAGACAGATTTATAGAACATAATGTAGAATGGGAAGTTGTAGTATATAAGGACGGCGTGGCGCAGTGGGGAGAGTGGCCGTGCACAACCCGAGCGTCCCTAGTTCAATTCCCACCTAGTACCAACCTCGTCACGTCCGTTGTGTCCTGAGCAAGACACTTCACCCTTGCTCCTGATGGGTGCTGGTTGGCGCCTTGCATGGCAGCTCCCTCCATCAGTGTGTGAATGTGTGTGTGAATGGGTAAATGTGGAAGTAGTGTCAAAGCGCTTTGAGTACCTTGAAGGTAGACAAGCGCTATACAAGTACAACCCATTTATCATTTATTTATTTATTTATATACAGTATGTGGTGGATGGAGAAGGCAGGAAATTCTAGTTCACACTCCAATATAGGTGGCGATAATACACCTTTAACGTTGCGTGCCCGACCATAAAACTAGAAGAAGAAGAAGACGCTCACTTCTTGTTGGAAATGAAAGGGTATGCATACCAAGTTTGGGAGCAGCGTTAGGAGGGGATCGTACGCAAGCTAGGGATGTAATATAGAACATTTCATATCACGGTTAATGTTGCCAAAATTGTCATCACTAATGTTGTAAGGAAATGCAAGGCAGGTTTATTTACACATCACAATTTGCATTCAAGAACATTTAAAGTGCTTTACAGAAAATCACGAGAAGGCAAAATTTAAAACAGAAAAATCATAGTAATAATCCTATCTCAACTTAAAATTATAAACACAATAATGAATTAAATGAAAATTAAAAGGTGTGGTTAAAATAGTTTCAATTGTCATATGTACAATTGAATGCAAGTATTTTCAACCTGAACTTCAACATTGCCAACAATAGCCACGTACATATAGAAAACATTTATTTCATCTGATCATCATTCCGATTACAATGTTACTGTGTACATGGACCCTGAAAACATTTTCTTGATATTACGTGCATTTTCATGCATCACACCTTAAATCGGAATACTTTACTTTGACAGGCGCATAACCTAACACACGGAAAGGTGTGTTATTGTTTGTGCTACGTCGCCATCTTTTGGACAAGTTTGCTCACTGCAGGTGCTGAAAAAGCAGTGACTTTCCCCTGTAAACAATAATGGATTTGTGCGTTTCTGCTTAACCGACGTTATCACGGTATTTGTTTATCTGTCGTTCCTTCTGTTCACTACTTTTGTTTTACCTCTCTTTTTGAAATGGAGCAGTTCTGTTCCTCTTATGTTGTGATTATGTGCGGGTTGCAGCCAATCTCCCCCTTACGACATTCTGTGTATGTGTCTGTGGTTAGCAGTTAGCACTTTGAGTAGCTGTAATGTTGTGAATAAAACAGGTCGTTAAGACGACAACTGGATCCCTTCTTTTATCGTTACATCGACACATGACACTCTAGACCAGGGATCTCAAACTCAATTCACCTGGGGGCCACTGTATGGAGAGTCTGGGTGAGGCTGGGCCGCAAGAAAAGATTTCTTAAATTTTTTTTTTTAGGTTTTCAGGGACTGTTATTATTGACGGACAGGTGTCGCGGTGTGACTGCAGCCAGGCACGTAAGAAAACCCTTGTCTCCATGGCAACGTCTCTGTCGCTTTCACTCATTTGCCGCTTTTCCACTAACGCAGGGGTAGTCAACCCAGAATGTTGAAAGGGCCTTTTTGGACCCAAATAACAAAACGCTGTCAAGCTCCATTCATTTAAAACTTGCGGGCTGCACTAACATTAAACTTTCACATTAAGGTGGGGGCCGCAAGATAACGTCTAGCGCGCCACAATTGACCCACGGGCCGCGTGTCTGAGACCCCTGCTCTAGACCATACTATGGTTTTTGCTAATCTTGTTTTAAAGCAACAAACTCAACAGTATATAATGTTACATCTGTACATGTTGAATGGGGGGAGTCAGCAGCAAGACAATCGCATCATTCCGACACTATTAAATTGAATCCTACTCCACCTCTAAAGTACATCTGACATCAGAGACATGCGCAGTAAGGATAATTCTAACCCGAATTTTGCAAGATGTGTTTTCATGCGCTACAATCCAAATGACTATTGGCATAAACCACCTGAAGCGATCGGAATTAAATTTTGATCCGAACATGTGTGATCAGGTCAGAATATTCCGAATGGTGTGTTTACATGAAGCATTATTATTCCACTTAAGCTTTTAACCCGATTAAAGGGGAACATTATCACCAGACCTAAGTAAGCGTCAATATATACCTTGATGTTGCAGAAAAAAGACAATATGTTTTTTTTAACAGATTTCCGAACTCCAAAAGGGTGAATTTGGCGAAACGCCTTTCAATTGTTCGCTGTCGGAGCAATGACCTTTCACCCGTGACGTCACAACAGGAAGCAATCTGCCATTTTCTCAAACACATTACACAAACCAAGTCAAATCAGCTCTGTTATTTTCCGTTTTTGCGACTGTTTTCCGTACCTTGGAGACATCAGATAGTACTTTATTGATTCCTTCATGCCTCGTCTGTGTGTTGTCGGAGGGTGTAACAACACGAACAGAGAGAGATTCAAGTTGACTTACGTGTAGTGTGCTAATCAGACATATCAATGGTCACGGCATGCTAATCGATGCTAACATGCTATTTAGGCTAGCTGTATGTACATATTGCATCATTATGCCTCATTTGTAGCTATATTTGCATCCAGCCTTTCCCTCCACCCAGATTTAATGCCAAACAAACACATACCAATCGACGGATTCAAGTTGGACCAGTGGTCAAAAGATGCGAAATTTCCCTCAATTATTCTGCACACTTTACCTACGACAGAGATGGCACATAGATGTGTGGATATCCTTTGACACTCAAAGCAGATGCATTTCCAACGATAAAGTCAACAAAATCACAAAGGTGAGTTTTGTTGATGTTATTGACTTATGTGCTAAGCAGACATATTTGCCCACGGCATGACTGCAAGCTAATCGATGCTAACATGCTATTTAGGCTAGCTGTATGTATAAATTGCATCATTATGCCTCACTTGCAGCTATATTTGCAACCAGCTTTTCCCTCCACCCACATTTAATGCCAAACAAACACATACCAATCCATGGATTCAAGTCGCACCAGTGGTCAAAAGATGCAATCGTTGGTTTGAAGGTGATCGCCAAATTCGTCCTCGTTGCCGCTGTCTGTCGTGATATGGCTCAATAGCTTCAGTTTCTTCTTCAATTTCGTTTTCCCTATCTGCCTCCACACTCCAACCATCTGTTTCAATACATGTGTAATCTGTTGAATCGCTTAAGCCGCTGAAATCAGTCTGAATCCGAGCTAATGTCGCTATATCTTTCTGTTCTATCCGCCATTTTTGTTTGTATTGTCATCACGCAGTGACGTCACAGGAAAATGGACGGGTGGACATAGCGATGGTGAAAATCAGGCACTTTGAAGCAGTTTTACGGGATATTGCGTGATGGGTAAAATTTTGAAAAAAAATTTGAAAAATAAAATAAGCCACTGGGAACTGATTTTTATTGGTTTTAACCCTTCTGAAATTGTGATAATGTTCCCCTTTAAATGTGTCCATATGCACATAGCTACTGTCTCACATCTTCAGGAAGACTTTTCCTGGTTTTAGGACCATTAAACTGAGACATAGTCTCACCATGTTTGGTCCTGACGATGGACACCAGCAAGGGACCTTACGGTCTCAGAGCACAGAATGGTTTATATGGCTCTAACATGCCCAAAATGTATTTTGCCAAAAGAACATGAAAAGACTAGTACACAAGCAGAGCTGTTTTAAAGTCTATTCTCTGAGCAATGGTATGCCAGTGCTGTGACTTAAGCACTGGACTATTCTTCCATCCATTTTGTACTGCTTGTCCCTTTCGGGATCACGGGGGGTGCTGGAGCCTATCTCAGCTGCATTCGGGCGGAAAACGAGGTACACCCTGGACAAGTCGCCAGCTCATCACAGGGCCAACACAGATAGACAACATTCACACTCACATTCACACACTAGGGACCATTTAGTGTTGCCAATCAACCTATCCCAAGGTGCATGTTTTTGGAGGTGGGAGGAAGCCGGAGTACCCACGCAGTCACGGGGAGAACATGCAAATTCCACACAAAAAGATCCCGAGCTCGGGATTGAACTCAGGACCTTCGTATTGTGAGGCACATGAACTAAACCCTTAATCACCGTGGTGCCCAGCATTGGACTAGTATGGTCATATTTCTTAGTTCTAGTCAGGACTCGAGCAGCATCATTCTTGATGTACTGCAGCTGCTTTACAGCTCGTTTTGAAAGCCCAGTGAGAAGGCCATTACAGTAGTCTAACCTGCTGGAGACAAAGGCAGAGATTAGTCTTTTTAAGTCTGATGTAGACATTATTCCTCTGATATTGGCAACGTTTTTCGGGTGGTAAAACGCTGCTGGTATTATTGACTTAATGTGGATGTTAAAGTTCAAGTCTGAGTCCATTATTACCTCTAGATGTCTAACCAGATTATTAGGTTTCAGGGAGAGGCTCTCAAGGCGACTAAAAATTGTTTCTCATTGCTTCTGTGAGCCAAAGACAATGATTTAAATGTTTCCTCAAATTAACTGTATTATTTACTGTGTTGAAAAAGTACTGATAAACACACAAATATTTTCATTCAGGTTTTATTCAAATACAGAATTAACATAAGTAGACGAACAATGTAGTTTATTGGCAGAAGAAACATTAAATATTGTTCTGGCCTCTTAAGAACCATATATTTTTTTAATTAAAGTTTTTAAAAGTGTTAATATTCCTCTGTTCTAACTTGTAAAAGTTTTAGAATTTTTTTTTTTTAATGATAAAAGTAAACAATACTGGTTTACTTTGTGACATGACGCGAGTTCACTTCCTGTTGTAGACACCTCTGTTCGTGTCATATTCCTCCAAGTATTGATAGAGCCTGTAGGTTAAATATGTACAATTGAATACTTGCTCAGACAGCAATACATGTATACAAGTTTAGATATGCTTCTTATTAGGGAAATATGTTAATGTCTCTTGTATTCATATTAGCATTTAAGCTGGCTAGGAATCTACTAGGAATCTTCTGCTTTTTGCAGACGATGTGGTCCTGTTGGCTTCATCTGGCCGGGATCTTCAGCTCTCACTGGATCGGTTCGCAGCCGAGTGTGAAGCGGCCGGAATGAGAATCAGCACCTCCAAATCCGAGTCCATGGTTCTCTCCCGGAAAAGGGTGGAGTGCCATCTCCGGGTTGGGGAGGAGACCCTGCCCCAAGTGGAGGAGTTCAAGTACCTAGGAGTCTTGTTCACGAGTGGGGGAAGAGTGGATCGTGGGATCGACAGGCGGATCGGTGCGGCGTCTTCAGTAATGCGGACGTTGTACCGATCTGCTGTGGTGAAGAAGGAGCTGAGCCGAAAGGCAAAGCTCTCAATTTACCGGTCGATATACGTTCCCATCCTCACCTATGGTCATGAGCTTTGGGTTATAACCAAAAGGATAAGATCACGGGTACAAGCGGCCGAAATGAGTTTCCTCCGCCGTGTGGCGGGTCTCTCCCTTAGAGATAGGGTGAGAAGCTCTGTCATCCGGGAGGAGCTCAAAGTAAAGCCGCTGCTCCTCCACATCGAGAGGAGCCAGATGAGGTGGTTCGGGCATCCCGTGGACCCAGGACACGTTGGGAAGACTATGTCTCCCGGCTGGCCTGGGAACGCCTCGGGATCCCCCGGGAGGAGCTAGACGAAGTGGCTGGGGAGAGGGAAGTCTGGGCTTCCCTGCTTAGGCTGCTGCTCCCGCGACCCGACCTCGGATAAGCGGAAGAAGATGGATGGATGAATGGATGGATGGAATCTACTTTAGTGCTAGCCTGTCAATCATTTCATCAAAGTGCAGTTAATTATGTTTCTTTCTATCATTTAAATTTGTAACGATAATACGAACTAATCGAGAGTTTTATTGTAGTTCACCATTAATACTGTTTATCGTTACATCATTAGTACACTCAGACACCCTCCTGACAGTCACTGACTTATCTCCTTAAATCCTTCAGTGCCTAACGTGGCCTATGGGCTGGATAGCAGCTTTGGGTTGAAAACTAATTATTGGCACTTTTCTTTATGAGTGTAATTAATTTGGTTGTAAACTTCCTAACTCAAAATACTTGTTTCTCAAATCAATGTCCCCTATTGAATTAAATCGAAATTCAATTATTCCAGTCCTAGCCCGCAAAAACACCACCATTTTACCATGTAAAATACTTTCGAATAAGAAAATCAAACATTGAATATTTTATGGAAACTATACAATAGTCTGTGCTACAAACAACTAGAGTGGTGAAGTAGTGTTATAACTAGGGATATCCCGATACAACATTTTCTCCAGGTTTCAACAAGTACAATTTAATATTTTAAAAGAGTCTAATGAATAAAAAAATATGCATTTTACAACCATACTGGCAAGATAAGAATTAATAGTCTTGGTTAATTTCTGGTACAGTACAGGAAATAAATCCAAACCAAAGTGGAGGGCCACTTTGACACATTTTGTGCATTAAAGATGGTAAAACTGACACACACCGACCAATATTTACTCTTTTCCTCCGATCATATTACAGCAAAAACAATCAGTCAAGAGGACATTCTATCAACAGGTCAAAATCTTAACAGAAGACACAAACATCAAAAAATAGGATAAGAACACGTAAAATACAAGGAAAAGGGTACAAATATAAAACTCCAAAATAAAGCCTAAAACAAAAACAAAGAGATGATAAACATAACTACATCAGGACAATAACAAAACCAATACAACAGGTGAAATGGTTTTTACTTCACAGGTGTGCTTGAAGCTCATCGAGAGAATGCCAAGAGTGTGCAAAGCAGTAATCAGAGCAAAGGGTGGCTATTTTGAAGAAACTAGAATATGAAACCAATTTTCAGTTATTTCACCTTTTTTTGTTAAGTACATAACTCCACATGTGTTCATTCATAGTTTTGATGCCTTCAGTGACAATCTACAATGTAAATAGTCATGAAAATAAATAAAACGCATTGAATGAGGAGGAGGTGTGTCCAAACTTTTGGCCTGTTCTGTTCATGCAGTGCTCCACACCATAGTGTCCTGGCGGGCAGCAAGGGCAGAGTCAGGACAGACCCAACAAAGCAACCAAGACAGCCTACTCCGTCCTAGGCTGCCCGCTAGCTCTCGGCCAATGTCCAGTCTGCGCAAATGACTGAGAATCCGTCCAGGGAGACTGAAGTGTCAATCAACCATTTGTTTTCCTCCTAATTGTGCTCTTAAGATAGATTGTCAATAACTGACAAGAAGGTTCACTCCGTTCAATTATTTCTGCTACGAAATAAACATGCTCAGCTGATGAAAGCGATGCAGAGTCAACCTTCTTGTATGCTGTTTGAAAGCATGAACCAAAAAAAAAAAAACACCAACATGGCAATTCATGGATAATGGGTGGTTGCTGTGGAGTTTACAGCTACGGTAGCACAAGTAGCCCCAAATGGGCTAACATCACGAATAACGTGTTACACGTCCGATTCGCCCGGCGACTCTCTGTCAGAGTACCAGCGCTGGGGTCCAGTTCACCACAGTTTTGTATTGTCGCTCGGTCCTTCGGCGGAGTGCCTTTGAAGCTACCGGCCCGCTTGTCTCTCCGGCCCGGACGGTTTACAGCGGCGCCAGGGGAGCCAGCGATAGAGAGAAACACACACAAAGTGACAGAGAGAGCAAGCAGGCTGGCGAGCAAGGGATGGAGGGAGGAAGTGCGCGTGCGGGTCTAGTGGAAAAGCGGCAAAACGTTCCTCTGCTTGCATCATGCAAGTGACGTCAATGTTCGGCCCTCGAGAGCCATATACCACACCGTGATAGGTAGATTCCTTCAGCTGTGCACACAACGCTGTCAAGCGCCATTCATATAAAACTTGCGGGCCGCACTAATATTAAACTTTCATATTAAGGTGAGGGCCGCAAAATAACGCTGAGACCCCTGATTTACCGTTAACGTTCATGTCATTGATTTATTAACTGGAGGTGCCTTTGAGTTGCTTTTTCATTCTTTAACTTATATATCCAGTGTCAATCAAAGTGGCCTGTAAGACATTGCAATCACTAACAGTTATAAAGTTGCCACCATCAGCAATTCAGCTGTGACAAACAGGCCTTTATGCTTCCTACACGATTGGCAGTGAGAGTGTTCCTACTGGCGCCGCACCAAGCAGTAGACTGTTAGTGACACTCAAACAGCAGTAGGCCTGACAGTAGAAGAAAAGACTCATTATTACTGGATGCATTCAAGTCTGTCAGATACGCTGACATCTTTCCTGCTGCAGGCAGCGGGAGACGGCACACAAGCAGATTACACAGCAGGGGACGTCCTCCTACCGCCGCTATTTAGCAAATATTGCAGTGAGCTTTGAGCAGATGTGAGACAGGAGCAACATCTGTCATCATGAGACTGCAAAAAGGAACTCGATCCAGAACCCTTTAGTCGCGAATGTCTGCTTTCTGTCGGCTTCACTGCGGCAACGGTATCCCTTTACTGCACCTGAGGCAATGCAGAGCAGCGCGCTCATTATCAAATCAAACAAACATGCACGGAATACAAGAGGCCCACCCACTCCCCAATTAAATGAAAACTGGGCACACTAACAAAGAACACGGCGAGGTGAAGTCCGACGCTGCTCAAGTAATCCTAACAATGAACTTCATGTGGTTCCTAGTAAACTTTATGGTTCTTTCACGGTCCAACATTTCATGTGCATGCCCAGGTGATGGCTAATCATGCCATGCCAATTTTAAACTGGTTGTTGCTGCTTGGACGTCACCCATTCAAAATATCATATATATTTTTAATGTGGTCACAAAAAAAGAATTGATGATTAGCTTCATCATCACCAGACTGCATTACTAGTTCCAAGGCTTCATGTCAGACAGAACAAGACATGAAACTTGGCTCCTATTCGACAGACTTGAAGACGAGGTCTGTTGAAACTTATATGGGAGGAAACCTGTATACAGAGAACAGCAGGGTTTTATTAAAATACCGTTTATTTTGTGAAATCTACAACCAGCCTCAGCAAACGACTGAACAAAGTGTGCAGTTTCCATGGTGAAGGTACTTCTTTAACCATTGACCAGCCATGCATATTTGTGAACACACACTGCACTGCTCTGTCAATGATACCCCTACACGTCGCTACACGCACAAAGCAGCCAGCTGGTACTCCTCGGTGTTTGGATTTCACAAGGCTACTTCATTTATTTTCTTTTAAATGTAACCTAACTTGCATTTGAGCTGGTCAAGAATGCCCAAGTGTGCCCAGAAGAAAATTCAAAATATTGAAAGGGGAGCTGTCCTAAAAGAGCTGGAAGGATGCATAGTTGAATAGTTGCGGCCTTCACAACCACAGTGTTTTTTTAATGTGCTGGACTCGTAACTGCTCGTACAAAATACACTATATTATAATTATATGAATAATACATTTTACTTATAAGGCGCCTTTCTGGGCACTCAAGGACACCGTACCAACTCAAGACAATAAAATCAATTGGATATGAAGAAGAACAACAACAAAGATTGATAAGATGTACAATGAATAAGCAGTCAGGAATAAGTGTGTTTTGAGTCTTGATTTGAAGAGGGATATTGAGTCTAAAGTTACGAAGGTCTGGTGGTAATGAGTTCCAAAGATGAGGGGCCGAGTGCCTGAAAGCTCGGGCACCCACGGTGGACAGTATAAATAAGGGGACAGTGAGATGGATGGATGAAGAAGGTCTTAGGGAACGTGGAACTGTCATAGGAAGCCACCTGCGCAACAAATCCAGTCGTGAAATTTCCTCGCTCCTAAATATTCCAAAGTCAACTGTCGGCTTTATTATAAGAACATGAAAGAGTTTGGGAAGAACAGCAACTCAGCCACAAAGTGGTAGGCCACGTAAACTGACTGAGAGGGATCGGCGGATGCTGAAGTGCATAGTGCAAAGTGGTCGCTCACTTTCTGCACAGTCAGTTGTTACAAAGCTCCAAGCTTCATGTAACCTACCAATTAGCCCACATACAGTACGCAGAGAGAGTAATGGAATGGATTTCCATGGCCGAGCAGCTGCATCTCAGCTATACATCCCCAAGTCCAATGCAATGAGTCAAATGCAGTGGTATAAAACATGTCTCCACTGGACTCTAGAGCAGTGGAGATGCCTTCTCTGGAGTGATGAATCACGCTTTTCCATCTGGCAATCTGATGGACGAGTCTGGGTTTGGAGGCAGGAGAACGGAACGTTTCGGACTGCCTTGTGCTGAGTGTGAAATTTGGTGGAGAAGGAATTATGGTGTGGGGTTGTTTTTCAGGAGTTGGGCTTAGCCCCTTAGTTCCAGTGAAAAGAACTATGATTGTTCCAAGATACCAAAACATTTTGGTCAATTTCATGCTCCCAACCTTGTGGGAACAGTTTGGAGCGAGCCCCTTCCTCTTCCAACATGACTGTGCACCAGTGCACAAAGCAAGGTCCATAAAGACATGGATGACAGAGTTTGGTGTGGATGAACTTGACTGGTCTGCAAAGAGTCCTGACCTGAATCTTTGGGATAAATTAGAACGGAGACTGAGAGCCAGGCCTTCTCGACCAACATTAGTTTGTAACCTCACCAATGCACTTTTGGAAAAATGGTAAAAAAAATTCCTATAAATGCACTCTGCAACCTTGTGGACAGCCTTTCCAGAAGAGTTGAAGCTCTAATAGCTGCAAAAGGTGGACCGACATCCTATTGAACCCAATGGGTTAGGAATAGGATGGCACTTCAAGTTCATATGTGAGTCAAGGCAGGTGGCCAATATAGTGTATCAAAAACACTAAATGGTTCCAAGAATGACAAGAGACAAACAAATCAGATCCCATGTTCCCAAGTCAAGTATTTCTCAAGTAGCAATAGACACCTTGAGTCCATATAACTGGACCTGTGCGAGGCGCCGTGGTCGTTGTGCTCTCATATACCTGTACACTTTCTGAGCACCAGAAAAATATCATTGCTAGTAAAACCCACTACACCGGGCTGAATGAAATCACCCAAGTAATCCACAAAGTCAGTGTCATAAATGCGAATACATATATGGTTGCTGTCGACATGACCCCAGGATTAAGAGATGGTAGGCAAAGTCTTTTAATTAGGACTGGGCAGGCAAAAAATAAAATGGATACAATGAACATAACAAAACGGTCTTCTTTCGTCTCTATAATAGCGCTAAAATTTGTTCCGTTTTGTCCACCAGCGACGCCGAGATCATTATTCATGTGTTCGTTACGTCTCATCTCGACAACTGGAACGATTACACTTGGTACAAAATGTGGCTGCTAGACTTTTGACAAGAACAAGAAAGTTTGATCATATTACGCCTAAACTGGCTCACTGGCACTGGATTCCTGTGCATTTAAATGTGAATTTAAGGTTTTACTACACTAAACAAACTAGCTCCATTCTATCTTGCTGATTGTATTGTACCATATGTACCGGCAAGAAATCTGCGTTCAAAGAACTCCGGCTTATTAGTGATTCCCAGAGCCCCATAAAAGTCTGTGGGCTATAGAGCGTTTTCTATTCGGGCTCCAGTACTCTGGAATGCCCTCCCGGTAACAGTTAAAGATCCTACCTCAGTAGAAGCATTCAATTCCCATCTCAAAACTCATTTGTATACTCTGGCCCACAAGTTGATCTACTGTCTATTTTCTGCTCAGCCCCTCTCCTGTGTAGAGAGGTTATGAGGTGACTACAGATGACGCGCTAGCTGTTCAAAGTCGGGACCCGAGGTGGACCACTCATCTGTGCATTAGTTGGGGACGTCTCTGCGCTGCTGACTTATCTCCACTCAAGATGATCTCCTGCTGGCCCCACTATTGACTGGACTCTCACACTATTAACTATATCCACTCGACATCCATTGCAACCGTCGCCCAGGGGCGGGGGTCCCCATAACTGCGTTCCCCTCCAAGGTTTCTCATTGTATCCTATAGAGTTGAGTTTTTTCTTGCCCTTTGAGACGCTTGTGATTTAAGACTATATAGATAAACTTTGATTGATTTATTGATGAACAAACCAGTGGCAGATAAACCATTGATCACTAATTCAAAGTATGTTTGGAAAACGGCACTAAACAGCGGTGAAGTAAATGCAAGACAAAACCAATGGATAAAAAGTAAGAGCACTAGCAGAGGAAAAACAAAACTAAAACCCCCAAATTGTCACGCAGATGTCACGTGCCAAGAAGAAACCAGTTCATGCGCGAGAACATGCAAAGACACGCAACATAAACGTGTAGCGGAATCAATGTGATCGTTCTTGCCAATAATCATGATAATTGCCACTTTTTACAATAGCAACTTGAAATACTGTCAGCCATAAAGTCAGAGAAGTAATAAAAGGCAGTAGTGCGTAGGCAGACTGCGGTAAGATGGCGCCTTGAAGTAACATATGTTAAAAGTCCTGTATCAAAAGTATTTTTTTACTTTTTTATTAAGTCTCATCCACGCAGGCACAAGACATTGATACAAAGTTGATAGTACATATATGTCCTTTAAATTTCAACAACGTTGCAAAATAGTTGTATTTGTAAATTTGAGACAACATTGATGTCCAACATTGGATCCACATTGTTGGTTACGAAATTACCACATTTCAATGTTCTAATCAACGTCACAACCTGACATTGAATAATCGTTGTCAAAAAGCATGCTGTTTCAATGTTGTATTTGTGTTGTAGAATATTGATTGTGAAATTACCCAAATTCAATAGTCAAATCAACATCAGATCCCAACATTGATTAAACGTTGTCAAGAAACATGTTTTAGACCACAATGGAAACAAGCTTTTTGGCTTTTTGTGCCATCCATTTGCCTTTTTAGAATAGAATAGAATGGACTTTATTGTCATTATATTTGCATATAACGAGGTTAAAGACTCCAATTTAAGGTGCGGTTGTGGGAACAAATATGGGGTGAAATAAATAAGAGGTAATAAAGGAAAAAAACTAACAATTGAAATAAACAGACTACTATCCAATAAAAATAATAAGTAATCCTGTACAATATACAAAACACTATAGAAATACAAAATACTGTACAATATACAGAACAAGATAAGTGTACCGAAGTAATAAATAACAATCAGTGTCGGACGTATTGCACTCGAAAGGTAGTATTGCACAGTAGGGTATTAGGGTAGGATATTGTATAGGGGTGAATTATTATTATAAGTTAAGAGTTCAACATGGTGACAGCTCTGGGAAAGAAGCTTTCTCTGAGCCTGTTTGTTCTGGCTCTGATGCACCTGTAGCGCCTGCTTGACGGTAGCAAGTCGAACAGGTGGCAGCCAGGGTGTGTGCTGCTGTCCTTGATAATGGTTTTTGCTCTGTTGAGGCAACGGGAGTTGTGTAAATCCTTCAGGGAGGGCAGGGGGCAGCTGATGATTTTTTTGTGCAGACTTTATGACCCTCTGAATCGCCTGTTTGTCTGCTTCAGTGCAGCTGGCGTACCACATTGTTATGCAGTACGTCAGCAGGCTCGACTAAAGCATTACATGGATTCAATCGTCAATAAACTTCTCAATCAATCAATCAAAACGTTAGGTGTGAATTCAACAAAGTTCTCAACATTGTTTTAATTTGTGCCTGATGTGATAGGTTCCTCAAAACAGTGACTGTGTGCTCCCCAAATTCTAGCATTGGTGCTGGAATTTAGGCAACTGGGAAGTTGGAACCATATCTTTTCGCATTTTTGTAGATGGAAAATAATGGATTTTCATGTACATGTGGTGCCTTTTTTCATAGAAAATAATACGAGAAAATATTGAAACATGAAGAATGCTGTGAAAGTAGGGAACAATATGGGAGTTTTGTGTGTTTGCATCTTTAATGCTGTACATGTGTGTGTGTGTGTCCACAAAGCATTATTGTGTACTTTATCCTCTTTTATATTTATATGTATGTTTTATATGTATATGTCTTAACTGACTAATACATGCCATACATCTCATAGCACAACATAACATTAAAGAGTAGGATAGGAAGTCACAGACGTTAGCCACACTAGTATAGCTATGTGAACTACAGTGCCAACATTACACCTGTCCTTCTCAAATGAGGGTGTGATGCAAGTAGTAACATGCTTTATCAGTATCATAGAGTAGCATGCTTCAAACGCCGCTTCGAAAAGCTGCGCACTGCAAAACATGCTTATTGGAGCCATTAATTCTCACTTGCTCATTCCATTTATTAAAAAAAATCCGCACAATTTGTTGCATTCACTTTCGTTTTGTAGATTAAAGTGTTTTGTATGTTGCTGATCATTGTATTTACATTTATTGAGTTTAATTGTATTTTTTAGTATCAAATGGCTGAAGTTGATAAAAAAAATGTTACGGTTTAAATTAGGATTTATTTTTGTTTTTAATCCATCCATCTTTACAGTTTAAATTAGGATTTAATTTTGTTTTTAATCCATCCATCCATCTTCTTCCGCTTATCCGAGGTCGGGTCGCGGGGGCAGCAGCCTAAGCAGGGAAGCCCAGACTTCCCTTTCCCCAGTCACTTCGTCTAGCACTTCCCGGGGGATCCCGAGGCGTTCCCAGGCCAGCCGGGACACATAGTCTTCCCAACGTGTCCTGAGCATTCCCCGTGGCCTCCTACCAGTTGGACGTGCCCTAAACACCTCTCTAGGGAGGCGTTCGGGTGGCATCCTGACCAGATGCCTGAGCCACCTCAGCTGGCTCCTCTCGATGTGGAGGAGTAGCGGCTTTACTTTGAGCTCCTCTCGGATGGCAGAGCTTCTCACCCTAAGGGAGAGCCCCGCCACCCGGCGGAGGAAACTCATTTCGGCCGCTAGTACCCGTGATCTTGTCCTTTCGGTCATAACCCAAAGCTCATGACAATAGGTGAGGATGGGAACGTAGATCGACCAGTAAATTGAGAGCTTTGCCTTCCGGCTCAGCTCCTTCTTCACCACAACGGATCGGTACAACGTCTGCATTACTGAAAACGCCGCATCCATCCTTTTTCTACCGCTTATTCCCTTTTGGGGTCGCGGGGGGCGCTGGCGCCTATCTCAGCTACAATCGGGCGGAAGGCGGGGTACACCCTGGACAAGTCGCCACCTCATCGCAGGGCTCGTTTTTAATGTGAATGAATGAATGAATGAAATAAGTTTATTTTGGTCATATAATCAATCAAATCAACCAACCATTTTGTGTGATCAGTTTTACAGTACATGTTATATGTATACAATAATGCACATTTACACACGAAAGAAAAGAAAAAGAATGACCAAAAAAGGAATAGGCTGAAGCCAAAGTTTGTATTTGCCTGTCCTATACCTTCACAGAAGATTAGATTGCCTGGACATCAAAGTTAAAAAAAATAAATAAATCAAAAATCAATGGGATGAAAGTAATTGTTACTATATTTTATAATTTTCAATTATTTCACCTTTCAATGTTTTCTTAAACCTTACCAAAGAAGTGCATGTCTTCAGCTCATTACTGAGCTTGTTCCTCCATTTAACTCCTAAAACTGTAATACATTTGTATTTTATATTTGTTCTCGCTTTACCTATTTCAAAAATCGATATCCCCCGTAAATTATAGTTTTCTCCTCTTAAATGAAATAGCCTGAGAATACAAGCTGGAAGGTTGTTGTTTTTTACCCGAAACATAATTTCCATTGTTTTTAAAAACACAATGTCTGAAAATTTTAATACATTTGAACTCATAAATAATGGATTGGTATGTTCATAGTAGCAGGCTTTGTGTATTATTCTAATGACCCTTTTTTGAAGTTTGATTATTGGGTCTATGTTTGTTTTATAAACATTTCCCCAAATTTCAACACAATACGTTAAATATGGAAAAATAAAATAATAATACAACATATGCAGAGATGTCTTATTCAGCATGTGTCTTACTTTATAAGGCATAGCAATATATTTAGATATTTTTCCTTTTATATATTCAATATGCGGTTTCCAACACAGTTTATGATCAATTATTATTCCCAAGAATTTAGTTTCATATACTCTATCAATTTCCACTTGATTTAATTTTGCTTCACAATTTGTCCTTGCACCACTAAACACCATAAATTTAGTTTTCTTATCATTTAATGATAACTTATTAATATTAAACCATTTTTTTAGCTGAATTAACTCAACCTCTATTATCCTCAACACTTCCTTCAAGTCTTCTCCTGAACAATATACATTTGTATCATCTGCAAACATGATACATTTCAGTTTATTAGATACTGAACAGATATCATTTAGGTAGAGTATAAATAACTTAGGTCCCTACAAGTTACTCTTCTTGGCTGTGATTTAATCTTATTAATTTCCACATATTGAGATCTGTTACTTAAATAACTACTTAACCACTGTTGTGAAACACCTCTTATGCCATATTTTTCCAATTTCTGCAGAAGTAAGGAATGATCGATTGTGTCAAAAGCTTTAGATAAGTCAATAAATACTCCAACGGTGTGTTGCTTTTTTCCTATTGCTGTAGATATGTTTTCTACAAAGTCCATCACTGCTAGAGATGTAGATCGATTATTCCTGAACCCATACTGATGCTCATTCAATAACTCATGTTTGTCAATAAACTTATCAAGTCTATTTACAAATAATTTCTCAATAATTTTTGCAAATTGTGGCAGTAAGGACACAGGTCTGTAATTTGAGACCATATTTTTATCACCATTTTTATAAATTGGAATAACTTTTGCGATTTTCATTTTGTCAGGAAAAATTCCAGTTGATAAAGATGTATTGCATACATAAGTAAACGGCTTCAGGACACAATCCATCACTTCTTTAACAAGTGACATATCCACGTTGTTACCATCTACAGATTTTTTATTTTTAAACTTTCTGACACATCACTTTCACAAACTCCACCAAGTAACATTGAATTGTTTATGTGAGATATAGGCTTTAACTTTTTCTCATGTTTAATTTTTAAATTAATATTTTTTGCCAAATTTGGGCCAACATTCACAAAAAAATTATTGAATTCCTCAGCTATTTCTTCTATATTTTCAATAATTGAGTTGTCATCTTTTACCAGATATGCTGTAAAATCCTTATTGCTAGATTTTTTAATCATAGTATTAAGCACATGCCAGGTTTCAATGATATTATTTTTATGTTTATGCAGCAATGTCAGGCAAATTAATGCACATTCAACCTTTTCTGGTACGGACTAAAAACATGTTAAAGGTATTTTCTGTAAGTTGATCTATATTTATTTTGTCTTTGTTTTCTTTAATATAAATAAGGATACAACTTTATAGACTAATGTAATACTATTAATATTCATGGCAGAGGGTAATGTGTTCTTCTTTCTGGGGCGAGCGTAACAAAATAATTCAGAAGCACTGCATTACACTCTCATTTTAACAAGCTCCTGCGGCCGCACATTCAGCTATGCGCTCCTCTGCGCGCACCGCTAGACACGCCCACGGGCTTTCTTCTCCTGCTGTGGCCACGCCTCTGCACTCAATCGGTAATCAACACACCTGACATTGATGACGACTTGTATCCGTACAGTAAGCCCTACATGTCTGCAGCTCCGCGTCATTCCCTGATTTCGAACTGTGTGTCTCGTCTCCCCGGATCCCCTTTCCACTCCCTGCTGTTTACCCGGATCTCGACCTTTTGCCTGCCCCCGGACAACGATGCCTCGCTCCAGCCCCTGACCTTTTTTCTGTCCACGGACCTCCGAGCCTGCCTTGCCTTTTCTGGACTTCCACATTTGTCTCAACACGCACCTCCAAAACCTTACGGTAACACTCAAGAGATAATCGTTTCTCACCACACATCTTGGGTTCGTTACACACATCATTCCTTTGTATTAATAAATACGCTTCAAGCTAAGCGACGTCCCTGTCTCAGTGCCATCTCCTTCTCCACTATACCGTTACAATTGGCTGAAAAAACTAAACTAACTTGTTTTAAGATATGTAAAGAAGCCTTTTTTATTTTTTTTATATTTTTTTTAAGAAAGTTGTCTGGTCCGCATGTACACATGCATAGCGACTGTTTCAGAACAAGTAAGATAGACGATACATTTACTTCACCTTAGGTGCTCAAGAAAAACATTCCTGTTATTACATGAAAAAGTCCATATGGGGTATTTAAATTCTTTCTGGAACTAAAGACAAAAGTCAAATCTCATGTGATCTTACAACTGCCTAAGTTCAATTGTAGGGATAGTGTGTGTATCTATGGGATTGAATAAAGCATCATAACCAGAGCCCTAAATACCGCACAGACTAACTTAAACTGTGCACATGTGTTCAGGCCTAAAAAGACCATTTATAACTCCGCCGATGCGACGGGGGATTTAAGAGACCCAATCGTCTATAGTGGGGCTGCGTACCGTGGCGTGGAAGTAATTACGGCCTTTATGCTCTTGTGATATGGATATCTGCTGGCCCTGTCAGGAGGACAGTACTTTAATCAGATTGTAACGACCCAAGGTATGACACAGGCACCCGTGGAATGTGACCTGTCATTAATATCAATCACAGACGCATTTAAACGCCGACTGGATAATGGGGTGGCTTTTAAAAAAAAAAAAAAAAAGCTCTGCGAGTTGCTTGTTAAACGATGTTAGCGCAGGGGGTGCTATAGCGAGGTCAACATGTATGACTTGGCATGTACAGAAAATGTATTGTGGAGTTCTTTTAATATTTGAGACTTGTAAACACAAAAAGCTTGAGCAGATGTAATAGTCGTCAAAGCAACAACATAGCTGTGGAGAGTGGGGTTGGGGGTGTGTGTGTGGGGGGGGGGGGGGGGGGGGGATCTTGCACATATCATAGCCATAAAAAGCCAGGAGGTCTACTGCCCTATTTTTACAAAATAACTGGCAGACCACCTTCACCCCCCCAAACCCCTGCCCCAGCCTCCTCAGGCAACAGTGTGGGTTTAATGGCACACATCTTATACCCGCCTGTGCCAGCTGGCAAGAAGTGCGGCCTGGCAGGCTGGATCCGTGAGGCGAGAGGACGTGGACCAATTTAACCTCACAGCTCCAACCGCCTTCCCATGAGCTCTACAAACCATCGCACTTCACTTGGAATTTGGGGGCTGGGGGGCCTGATAAAGACACCATGCACACGCAAAATCCAAGTTGAATAAATAAACTCTTTACATGTTTGTGGTCCAGCCGACCGGGGAGGCTCATGCCAGCCTTTAGGACTGTGATCCTCTCCAGTGAGTGGATACATCAACATACTCCACACTAAATAAAACATATGGAGTCAATAAAAAAAAAGAAAAAAGCTTACCAAAAATGTCAATGAAAAGAACATAATTTTAAATCTTTCTCTTCTTCATCCAGGTCTAAAAATGATGTCAAGATGAAACCTATTCAATGCGGAGAATTATGCGGTGGACTCACTTCTAATGAGAACACTGAGGCAAAGGGAATAGTGATGAGGGCATTTACTCTCCCAACATGTCGACACCTCATACGTGGGTAGGATGACGTCACTGTTGAGCTTTGACCAGGCTTTGTACTGGAAACAAAAACGTTGAATTCTGAAGAATAATTGGTACACAATTCAGGGTTTCACACTAAAAGGTAGAAGTGGGAAAAATGATTGATTCTTCGATGCATCACGATTAGAACGTGGACAATGCTGAATCAATTGACAAAAAACAAATACAGTTGTCTATATAGTTGGGGATGTCTCTGCGATGCTAACTTGCCTCCACTCAGGATGATCCCCTGCTGGCCCCACTTTGGACTGGACTGTCACACTATTAACTAGATCCACTCGACGTCCATTGCACCGGTCTTCTCCAAGTTTTCTCGTTGTAGACCATTGGGTTGAGTTTTTTCTTGCCCTGATTTGGGGTCTGAGCTGATCTGAGGATGTTGTGTCTTGTGCAGCCCTGTGGAGAGGGGCGTGGCCTCTTCCGCCTTAGGTGGTCCGGCCATGTTGGGAGACAAACTGTGGAGATTGCCCTCCAGTGGGTTCCTCGGACCACCAAACATAGCCACACGAGCCTGTATCCTGGTTGCAACACTGTTTTATTTTTTCAAATAGTTCAGCGGGTTGCTTTCCAGCGATTGTATTTTTTATGTGTCTCTCTCGCTCCACCAACTCTCTCCTCCCGGCTGCTGCCTTTTAACAGAGCGACAGGTGATTAGATAACCAGGCCGAGGTGGGCCATCTAAGCACCTGTCCCTGATCTCAAAGCCGGTCCTGGCACACCCCGCTTTGCTGCAGGTCTGCAGGCCACCCCCCTGCACAAGCCCTTTGAGACACTTGTGATAATAAATACACTTTGATTGTCCATGGTGTATGCTGCCTTCCGCCCGAATGTAGCTAAGATAGGCTCCAGCACCCACCGTGGTAGAAAAAAGCGGTAGAAAATGAATGGATGATTGATAAAAATATCGATCAGAAATGCAGATCCGGCGAACACAGGGAGGAGGAAGGAGAAGAACATGCTAACCGTGACGCAAAGTAAGCTTGAATGTGACATAGTAAAACAAGAAAAGAATAAATGCTTTGTACCCTTCAACAGAAGTCTAATTGTAACGGCGGTACAGCAGAGAGTAACCAGCGAAGAAGAGGACATTTGCAAGTAGATTAATAAATCAGGATCAGGCCCTCAGCTGGCAACACTGTCAACCATAGATATCAATGAGTAGACAGACTGAGTCACAAGTTTATGGCGACTGGGGGCAAAGTGTCTGAACATTTTTTGGATGTATAGATGCCTGCTCACTAAGTAGGTACGCAGCCAAATACAGTTCTCACGTAAAGTTTGTAGTGCACTAATATCTAAAAACCGTAAATGAAGCAGTAGCTAAAGGAGTAATAACCCAAGGAGGACCCCTTTATACATAATTTAAAATAATTGATTCATGATTTAACAATATACAATAACAAATAAACATGCACAAATAATCAATGTATAATCATAATTATAGTGCTGAAATATGGAAACCGATACTAAAAATGACTTTTTTTTATTTTGGAAGGGCTAATTACAGTTAACAAGACAGAATTCAACACAATTGTACAGGGAAATATATTTCTGAATACAGATGTGCACCAAAACCCGGTTCCATATTGAAACTGGTGCCAATATAATCAGAAGTAACCAGACCAAAAAAAGAAGCTATTGGACTTCTCATCAGAGTCCGCGTGGAGAGATGGAAGGTTCCAGAGGAGATACAGAGCATCGGGCCGTGTTTGCCATAGGATGGCATGGGGGAAGTTTGCGCTCTCTTCGGCAGAACAAACAGGCTTCGCGATGTCCTGACTGGATGAACGTGTAGGAAACTCCCGTCCCTCCAAATGGATCCGCGCCGACCCAATGTTGGTCAGAGGCCGATTTGTTCTGTCTGTTCATGTCTCTGGCCACCAAGCAGATGATATTGAGGAGCATCGCAGAGGCCGCAGCAATGTATGTGTTTGTTAAGATGATGTTTTTGTGTTGACGTTTGTCAATGGATGGTGCAGGCGTATTTGCACCTTAGAGTGGCAGTTTGTCAATGGATGGTGCAGGCGTATTTGCACCTTAGAGTGGCAGCAGATCAAAGTAGCTCCTTTTTTTCCCCATTAATTTACAATTGAGGTACTGTGTGTCAAACAATTTCCCTTGCAGATCGATAAAGTTTATCTAAGTTTAAATGAACGCAAACTCAGCCACCTACAACAAGTGCTTAGCGGTGATGTAGATCTGTATGTCGGCCTTACTAAACTAATGCATTTATACCGTGTGCCACCAGGGAAAGAGACAGAGTTGGGAAATTATCAGTGACAATTTTGACATCTTACCCGCCGTCTTGATGAAATCCCTCCAATTCGTCTTTTTGCTCTGCCAGAGTGGACTCCAAGTCCAGATAGCTTCCATTGTGGGACAACTGCAGAGCACAGTCATCAGGCTGCAGTGGGGAGAAGAAAACAGAATTAGAAGATCAGCTTTTTTTTATTTTTTTATTTATTTTTAATCAATTCATTCATCCATTAGTACATCCTTAATCTTAATTGGTCAACTTTTGTATAATTCCATGCTTCCAACTGTGTGGGAAGGCTGTTGCCATTGCACCGACAAGTTCTATAAAAGCAAACTTGGATGTACAGAACCCAAAACCGGTGAAGTTGGGATGTTGTGTAAATGGTAAATAAAAACAGAATACAATGATTTGCAAATCCTTTTCCGCCTATATTTAATTGTACAAACTGTAAACACAAAATACTTAATGTTCGAACTGGTAAACTTATTTGTTTGCAAATATTAGCTCATTTGGAATTTGATGCCTGCAAAATGTTTCTAAAAAGCTGGCACAAGTGGCAAAAAAGACTGAGAAAGTTGAGGAATGCTCATCAAACACTTACTTGGAACATCACACGGAGGAACATGCTAATTGGGAACAGGTGGGTGCCATGATTGGGTATAAAAGCAGCTTCCATGAAATGCTCAGTCATTCACAAACAAGGGAGGGGCGAAGTTCACCACTTTGTGAACAAATGCGTGAGCAAATTGTCCAACAGTTTAAGAACAACATTTCTCAACGAGCTATTGGAAGGAATTTAGGGATTTCACCATCTACGTTCTGTAATATCATCAAAAGATTCAGAGACTCTGAAGAAATCACTGCACGGAAGCGACGATATTTCGGACCTTCGATCCCTCAGGCAGTATTTCTACAAAAAGCGACATCAGTGTGTAAAGGATATCACCACATGTGCTCAGGAACACTTCAGAAAACCACTGTCAGTAACTACAGTTGGTTGCTACATCTGTAAGTGCAAGTTAAAACTCTACTATGCAAAGCCAAAGCCCTTTATCAATAACACCCAGAAATGTCACTGGCTTAGCTGGGCCCGAGTTCATCTCATATGGACTGATGCAAAGTGGAAAACTGTTCTGTGGTCCGACGAGTCCATATTTCAAATAGTTTTTGGAAACTGTGGACATCGTGTCTTCCGAACCAAAAGAGGAAAATAGGCATCTGGACTGTTCTAGGCGTAAAGTTCAAAAGCCAGCATTTGTGATGGTATTGGATTGTATTAGTGTCCAAGGCATGGGTAACTTACACATCTGCACCATTAATGCTGAAAGGTACATACAGGTTTTGGAACAATTTATGTTGCTTTCCAAGCAACTTTATCATGGACGCCCATGCTTATTTCGGCAAGACAATGCCAAGCGCTATACAAGTACAACCCATTTATCATTTATAAGTCACATGTTACAACAACGTGGCTTAATAGTAAGAGTGAAGGTACTAGACTGGGCTGCCTGAAGGCCATACCTGTCTCCCATTAAAAATGTGTGGCGCAATATGAAGCCTAAAATACCACAACAGAGACCCCAGGCTGTTGAACGACTTAAGCTGTACATCAAGCAAGAATGGAAAAGAATTCCACCTGAAAAGCTTCAAAAATTGGTCTCCTCAGTTCCCAAACGTTTACAGAGTGTTGTTAAAAGGAAAGGCTATGTAACACAGTGGTAAAATTTCTCCTGTGCCAACTTTTTTGCAATGTGTTGCTGCCATTAAATTCTAAGTTAATGAATATTTGCCCAAAAAAATAAGTTTCTCAGTTCAAACATTAAATATCTTGTCTTTGCAGTCTATTCAATTGAATTTAAGTTGAAAAGGATTTGCAAATCACCGTATTCTGTTTTTATTTAGGATTTATAAAATGTGCCAACCTCACTGGTTTTGGGTTGCGTATGTTGTGCTGTGCAGAACCCTGATTATAACCCCATCAAACATAACTTTAAAATGACCTCTAACAGGGAGGATGAGACATCAGTGACCTTGAGACATTAGTCATGTGACAGTGACCAAACGCCCCACACTTAGTTTAGATTCACGTTTCATCTGCCCTTGACCTCAAAAGGGCTTCTTTTCAGCAATTAATGTCAGATCTAGGAGCGGCATGGCTGTCTGTCTCTTATCACATTGTCACACAACATGGTTCTGGAGAGCAGGGGAGAAGTGTCTGGTGTTTCGGGCTTTTCATTTGCTGGTTTGCAGCGTTAAAGTCACATGACTCAGGGTGACTCTAAAGCGGTGATATGAGTCCCCTGTCAGGACCGGCTCCTGGCATAAACACTACGGGCATGATTTTCTAACAACCAAATACCAAGCGGTAAACAGCATGTGCCATCTATAAATGAGTGTGTTCTAGGGGGCATGTTGCAACAGTTAAGATACTGTGAAAAGTATCACCATGGAGACACTCATTGACTGCACATCATGCTCCTACCTGTGGTGTCTTGCAATGTTTTCAAACAAGCAGGAGACATCTACCACTTTTTAAGGGCATTTTAGAAGCAGTCCTGCTGTGCATCTACAATGATGTTACTTTTTACTGTAGGGAGGCTCCACTTACTCTGCTCAAGACGCAAAAAATGCTTACTGGAGTTTTTTTTCCACATAAACATTATAATAATGTATATTTCATGTGAAAAAAACTAACATTTAAAAAAGACTAAGTTAGACTAAAACGCATCAATCGAAATTGTTTAAATCAGCTCCTTAAGTGTATCAGCTATAAAATTATAAAATGATGTTGCTAATCAAACGATATGTCTAATAATTTTTATTACTGTCAGTCCAAATATGTTGGAAAACACGTAGGACAGAGGATTCTCTGTCCAAAATAGTGTTTATAAAATGGTGATGACTGTTGATAAATCACAATGCACGTGCTAAAATAATTATATTTGCATCTTCTCCCTGTATTGTGGCCGTATTGATGATCAACATATATTTTTCATTTTAATGAAGACAAAGGCGCAAAATGGTTTGCATGCCTTATTCCACTCACTTAAGAGACACAATGCACTTGGCACACGTTTAAAAAAATCCGTTTTGCGTGTGCTTTCAGGTTTGCACACGTTTTGTTACCTGCAAACCTTTAATAAATCAGACCCTATGCGTTTTTTCAGGTAAAAAACCACTGAGGTTTATATGTGCACTATTTATACTGGCGGTGACCCGATATGACATTGATATCGGTGTTGTATCAGCAAAAAAATAAATACAAGTATAAAATGCATCTTAAAATTGGATATAAGCTTTGATACAAACAGTCCTGTCCAGTCTTATGCAAAATTGGACAGCCAAAATCTAAATGTTCTCCATTTCTTTGTATTTTAATGAAAGCATTTACAAAAAGTAGAGGAGTTCAAGTACCTAGGAGTCTTGTTCACGAGTGGGGGAAGAGTGGATCGTGAGATCGACAGGCGGATCGGTGCGGCGTCTTTAGTAATGCGGATGTTGTACCGATCTGTTGTGGTGAACAAGGAGCTGAGCCGGAAGGCAAAGCTCTCAATTTACCGGTCGATCTACGTTCCCATCCTCACCTATGGTCATGAGCTTTGGGTCATGACCGAAAGGATAAGATCACGGGTACAAGCGGTCGAAATGAGTTTCCTCCGCCGTGTGGCGGGGCTCTCTCTTAGAGATAGGGTGAGAAGCTCTGTCATCCGGGAGGAACTCAAAGTAAAGCCGCTGCTCCTCCACATCGAGAGGAGCCAGATGAGGTAGTCCGGGCATCTGGTCAGGATGCCACCCGAACGCCTCCCGAGGGAGGTGTTTAGGGCACGTCCAACCGGTAGGAGGCCACGGGGAAGACCCAGGACACGTTGGGAAGACTATGTCTCCCGGCTGGCCTGGGAACGCCTCGGTATCCCCCGGGAAGAGCTAGACGAAGTGGCTGGGGAGAGGGAAGTCTGGGCTTCCCTGCTTAGGCTGCTGCCCCCGCGACCCGACCTCGGATAAGCGGAAGAAGATGGATGGATATGGATGGATGGCATTTACAAAAAGTAAAAATGGTAGGCTAAAGGCTACTAAGAGCTAGCAGCAAAACAACAGATAAGCACACTATAGCACACAAGCTAGACATACATAATAGCTATTAAAACAACATTTCACAATATAAACAAGTATTAAATAACTACAACTCACAGATACAAAGTCTCCAAGTCAGAAACATATTAGAAAGTATTCAGTAGCAAATGTGTCCGCATCATTCAACATACGGCGTCATGTCGTTGATTTAAATAACTATTGTAAAGACTAGATGTCGCCAAAAACCAAATTATCACCCCACTTATAAAGCAAAAATCATAAGATTAGTGTTCTTCATACATACCATTGTTCTGGAATTAATTTTACCTGATTAAACATGTTTCTAACATTCCACACTACGGCATAATACATGTATGTACAATGATTCTGGCTGATATCGTATCGGATTAACAACAGTATGGGCCAAAACTCAAAACTTTACAATAGAAATGAAGAAGCTGTATCGAGACATCCCTACTGAAGTTTGGTTTCCAATTACTAATGACATTTGGAGGATTCAGTGTGATCTGCAAAGTATATCACCAAACATGTTCTCATTCAATGGTGGAGCAGTTTCAAAAACTTTATAGAGAAAAAAAAAAAAATCCTGAAAAAAGGCAATACCGATGTTGAGTATCATTTACAAATTTGCAGATGAAAGAAATGACAGAATGTAAGTTTAATTTAAGAGGTTGCAACAACAACAAAAATCTAACCCATTTCGTAGAATGGCCTATGAAATCAAAGGTGTTTTTTTTTTTTACTCAAAATGTCTTTTTTCTTATCAGGCACTTTCTATTTGTGACCATTTTTCTTATTTTAAGTCATATTTATGTGCAAATCTGGGCTATATTACTTTAAAAAAAAGCAAAAAAAATTTGCCAACAGAAGAACAAATATTGATCTGATTGTCTTTAACATATAAAGAAGAGAATGAAAGAAATAACAGGAAAAATTATGATCATATCATTCATATTATTCTGGAATGTTTGCCAGAACCTCATAATTCAAATCCCACTTGTTAAAGACATTTTAAAAGGACTGTATTAGGGACAGAGTCAACATATGCAGAGGACTGTGATCCTATTACCTCCCTGGGGGTGACAATCGTATTAAGATTACTGTTCTTACCCCAAAGTGGGCAATATAAAGAGGCAGATACAGAAAAGGGAACTAAACAAGAAAAGGGATGGGAGCGCTTTTCAAGACTAAACATTACCGACTGGTTAATCCCGACCTACACACTAAATTAAGACTGACCATTTATTTATGCCTAAAGACTAACTTTAGCTAAAAAAACCTACTCAGTGGCCTAGTGGTTAGAGTGTCCGCCCTGGGATCGGTAGGTTGGGAGTTCAAACCCCGGCCGAGTCATACCAAAGACTATAACAATGGGACCCATTACTTCCCTGCTTGGCAATCAGCATCAAGGGTTGGAATTTGGGATTAAATCACCACAAATAATTCCCGGGCGCGGCACCGCTGCTGCCCACTGCTCCCCTCACCTCCCATGGGGTGAATAAGGGGATGGGTCAAATGCAGAGGACAAATTTCGCCACACCTAGTGTGTGTGTGACAATCATTGGTACTTTAACTAATCAGTGAGTGACAGTCTTATGGAAGATGTGACAAAGAAGACACTAAATCACCGAACAGAGGAGATATTTTTGGACGTCTTAGATGCTTTTGTTGCTCTGTATGTTAGAATAATTATGTGTAAGTTATCACACAACTCTTATGCTTAAAAGCTGTTGCTATAGTTATTTTCAATTGTGCTGAAGTTGTACTTTTCTATCTGTTCAAAAGGACAACTTCCAATCCAAGATTGCGAGTCACCTTGTATCAGTGTTTGTGTCCAGACCGGGCAAACATCCTGTTCGTGACACAGACAAAACAGAGACAGGGCGATATCACGAGTGTCAGCACATTTCCATTTCATGGATAATCATATATTGCGTCTAACTGGGGCTGCTGAAATTACCCCCCTTCCTTCAGAAGCAGCCTCAGTGATGTAACCAGGGACCTCCCAAATAAATAGTGGAGCCTCGTGGGCTGTGCCTTAGAGCATAGGTTGGAATTGTAACTGAGTGTACAGCCCAATACGTCTCTCCTCATTGAGCCAAATTGAACTGCCTCTGCATGATTCGTTGCTTCTTGCCTGTTTAATAGATGTCATCAGTGTTTAACCTGATACTGTAATAGTTCTACCAGTTTGGTATGATTAGTATGGATATTTATTGCATGCATTGACTACATAGAAAACTGTGCAGTTCGATGTAACGCTAATGATATAAACTAAGCTTTATACAGGTTTAAACAATTTATGTCTATGTACAAAACCCAAAACCAGTGAAGTTACAGCTCAACTTTTGCAGTCTTTTTTGCCACTTGTGCCAGCTTTTTTGAAACATGTTGCAAGCATCAAATTCCAAAAGAGCTAATATTTGCAAAAAATAAGGTTTTCCAGTTCAAACGTTAAAAGTATGTTGTCTTTGCAGTCTATTCAATTGAAAATAAGTTAAAAATGATTAGCAAATAATTGTATTCTGTTTTTATTTACGATTTACACGTGTCAACTTCATTAGTTTTGGGTTTTGTAGTAGTGTCAGTAACTACAACTACTTTTATCCACAAACATAACTAGCAAGAGTGATACTACTTATCCAATTATAACAGAGAATGGTTGCTACAGGTCCTCTCTAGCACCCTTTGTGGTACAGTTTGGCATTGCAAGGTGGGTAACCACTCTGGCATATATAAAAGTGCACTAGTTGACATAAAAATGGTCGTAATCCAAGCATACTCCAATATTATTTTGAATGATAAATGGGTCGTACTTGTATAGCGCTTTTCTACCTTCAAGGTACTCAAAGCGCTTTGACACTACTTCCACATTTACCTATTCACACACACATTCACACACTGATGGAGGGAGCTGCCATGCAAGGCACTAACCAGCACCCATCAGGAGCAAGGGTGAAGTGTCTTGCTCAAGGACACAACGGACGTGACGAGGTTGGTACTAGGTGGGGATTGAACCAGGGACTCTCATGTTGTCCACGGTCACTTTCCCACTGTGCCACGCCGTCCCGTGAAGTACATAAACACACTGAACTGCATCAGATCATTGTCAACCATATATCAGAATCAGATTTATTGGCTAAATATGTTTTTGACACACAAGGAATTTGACTTGCGCTCTTTGTTCAATGCAGGAAACAAGTAAAAGCAACAATTACGAGAGAGCACAGAGAACATTCAGTGTTTGTGCATCAACATGGCCAGGACAGCTGCATTATATTGTCCTTTTTACAAGCCAGTGTATCGTTCACATCATCATTAGAAACTTTTACTTAATGGTGAATTGCACTTAAAGGGAATTTGGTCTTTCATTCTTAATCCTTATGTGAGGCAAGAACATACCCCTTTCCATAAAAAGAGTAAAAAACTTCTAGTAAGAGGCAGAGGTGTGGACTCGAGTCACATGACTTGGACTCGAGTCAGACTCGAGTCATGAATTTGATGACCTTAGACTCGACTTGACAAAATGTAAAAAGACTTGCAACTCGATTTAGACTTTAACATCAATGACTTGTGACTTGACTTGGACTTGAGCCTTTTGACTTGACATGACTTGCTACTTTCCCCAAAACCCAACAATTAATAAGGTTTTTAGGAGCGCTCCGTATCTGTCCGTGTCTGTCAGTGGGTGTGCGATGACAGTATGTGCGCTACCTGTCAGAACAACAGCCAATCAAATTAAATCCACGTTATTTTAGTCACACAGTATTCTACCAATCAAATTGCATGAAAACCAACAAAGAAGAGCTCTCATACAACACGCCAATGAGGAAAAATGATGCCAAAAATTGTTTGGTTCGGGTATTAAAACTACTACTTGGTCAACAAAAAACGAATTCCAGTATGCAAAGCATGCGGTTCCTTCGAAGATTACAGACAGAGATGCAACAACTTCCAACTTCGTTCGACATTTGAAGATGCACAAGGAAGGGTAAGTTTTGAATGTAAGTTAACATTTATTGGCTGAGTAACGTAACTTTTATTTGCTGTTTAGTTAAATCAGTGAGGCTGTAAACTCACTGCTAACGTTAGAATCATAGACATCTTATAGACGCAGCATCAAGCGCTATTGCCTACTGGCGCTGACGTGACGCGGGGCCGCCATCTTGGAGTGGTGATCCCTTCCACTCAGTGCAATTCATTTGGCAGGAGAAATGAACTGTCGGCGCATTTAATTCATTTTACCTCACTGAATACCACTGATATTCACGCACTTTTTTTCATACGTGTAACTATGATAAAAGACACATTTTTTGGCGTGTTCATTGTTTGCTTAACAGTAGTGGAATATTCTTATATGCTATAAGTGAGCAGACGTCCAAGATCAAAACTGGGAATAATAATCGCTAAAAGAGGGGAAAAAACGGTCAGCTATTTTTAAGGTGAAGAAACAATATGATTAGGTTATATATACATGCATATATCCTAAATAAACAATGTATGAATACATTAGATATCTATGTATCTTAAAGACTGTATCTCTGTTGCTGCAACAGCAGATAGTTTATTCTGTCTTGACACTTTGTATTAATATTTTGTATTACATTCTTCCCTTAAATGATCATGTTTACAGTGATCGTTTTAAATGTATTTTTCATGTATGTTGCTTCGGATAAAAGTGTCTGCCAAATACTTAAACATAAACATATACAAAGACCTGAAAGTCTTTATATCAGCTAAAACCACAAATCTGTTTCACTGGATTCAGAATAAAAGCAAATTCTGTTTTACCAAACAATGTTAGTATTTTAATATTGTTACTTGAAGACTTAGTCCTGGTTACAATTATACTGTTAAGAAAGTATTGTCTTATACTTTGCCTAAAATGAGAATGCATCATAATCAGTGGTGGCTGGTGAATTTTGTTTTAGGTGGGGCTGAAAGTTGGTAAACCAAATATCTGTAGGGGTGTCATCCTCCCCCAGAAGAGTTATTTGTGATTTTCACATACAAATTGAAGATCGTTGCTCCTTCTCAACTCTGTGGCAATATTATTTTCACAAAATACAACCATGTTCATGTTCACTCTTACTTGTGAAAAGTAATCCCCCGATTCTTATTTTCAACAGTCCGCTCATTTGAGCAGGAAAACGCTGAACACCAGCCCAGCATCTTTGTTTTCTACCTGTCAACTGTCAATTTAAGCTGCTTGCCGGCTCCTCATCACCACTTCAAGATGGCGGCCAAATTGCTCACGTCACAGCAGCCAATGCTGCGTCTACTTATAATATGTCTATGGTTACAACGTCATTGCAAACACGACAATATGTTGCGTCCACTGTAGTTCGCTACCTTATTCATACTTTTTGTCAAGTGATTGCTTTCAAGCAGGGTTTCATGAGGTACCTACACATAGTGTTACGTTAGTCAAAGTATCACAAACGGTAACGTAACGTTATACGGTGGTCAGCAGCACCGAGTATTTTAGCCACCTACAAAAAGACAAACATAGTCAAATAAAGGTCAGTTAAAATGTATACTATATTAAGAATATGTGTACATATTCCATAGGGCCGTGAAATCTAAAAAGTACAACTCTGTTCCTTGTTTTTTTCATGTAGTTATTTTTTTCATGTGTACGCACACATAAACACATACAGTATGAGATGAGATCAATGAGATAAGGAAAGAACAGTATAAAAACCGCTGTGGAACTAGTTACAATGCAATATGCCATGGAAATACAATGTTAAAACCTTTGTGCAAATAAGTACAGTTGCACATGTTTTTTTCAAATGTGTTCATTCTGTAAAGGAATGAGTTAAATGTTTAAAATAACTGGTTAATAGTGCTATTATGAAGTGCAATGTCAGCACAATTTTTTTTTTAATAATAAATACATACAGTGTTTTAAAAGCATACACAATCTGTGCAAATATATTAGTCTGGGGTTAAAATGACTTGAAGTGACTCGAAACTCAAAATGCAGGACTTGGGACTTGACTTGGGACTTTCCAGTCTTGACTTTGGACTTGACTCGGGACTTGCCTGTCTTGACTTGGGACTTGACTTGAGACTCGAGGGCAAAGACTTGAGACTTACTTGTGACTTGCAAAACAATGACTTGGTCCCACCTCTGGTAAGAGGTGGCTTGCAATGCACGTAATGGGGATCTATTCTGCTCTTTTAAAAAATTTCCGACAAAATTGCAAAATTCCCCAAAAAGTGTAGCTCCCCTTTAATGACACAATCTTGCTGTGTCCTGCAAATTTGACACCGACCAGCAAACAAACGCTTCCTCAACGCACCACAGCATTCTCGCAAGCGGCTAATGTCCCTCCACAGTGCAAAGCATCTTCTAAGTCAACAATCTTTGCCTCTATTGGGTCAACTAAAGGAATATTTGTAAAAAGTTATCATCTGGAGGACAAGGAATAGCTGAACATGCTACGCTACACATTGTGGGAGGATATGCTAATCGCTAACTGCAAGTTAGAACTCTTTGAAGTAAACAAAGTTGGGCGAGATGCCACAAATTTCAATATAGTATCAGAATAGGGTCAATACTAAAATGGTTAGATTGATATTTTTTATTATTACAAACTTATTGTTTGTTATTGTTACAAACTCAGGAATTAAGTCCCTTTGTACAGGAGGACTTTCTGGGCTAAAGTCTCAACCAAAGGATTTAATTCAGAGCCATAAGTAAGAAATAATTATATTTAACTGATGTTTTTACATCACCATCCTGTCTTTTGGTCTGATTATAATTGTGATCAAAAAGGTAATCCTTTAATCATCTTGAACATTTGAAGTATCAGTATGGTGATTATATACGCCAACACTAATGTAAGGTATCCAGTATTACATTTTTACAAAACTGCACATTAAACATGTTCACTACTTAAAACACACAGAAAAAAAAAGATGTCTCTTTCTGTCTCATATGGAGATTGTGAATTAGGATTTAAATAAAAAAATAAAAAAAGTGCATTTCCCCTTTAAGGCTCGCATGTGTACATGTACTGTAGTTTTAAAAATGATCAAGCTTTGTGGCAGATTCCAGGTATTCCCATGGGTCCAGTGGGCAGACGTAAACAATGGCATCAACAGTAATGAGTGTTTACTTAGCTGTGCCCCCACCCAGGATTTGAACCCCTGGTGGCCCTAAGTTGTGACCAAGTCCAGAGAGGGAACCTCAAGTTGTACGCTCACACACTGAGCCTTAGCCTCTCCCTTCAACCACCGTGCAGTGGTCCACTGACCAGGCAGACTAAAAATAAACACTATGCAATTTAACATTCAAAAGCGCTATCTGTCTGAACTGTGCTCATTGGAATGGGAAAGAGACAGTTAGCCAGTAGAGGATGCTAAACAAGCCATACGTTACCTTATGTCTACGACGTGATTTAAATGAATGTGACATTGTCCAAGCACTTATGACAAATTGAAACAGTAATTTTCATGAAGAAAAACAGTTGGCTCACAGTTATTGGACTCGTCTGCTGTGAGACAACAGTCCAAACGGCAAAACCGCAACTGTGCATAACAACGTGTACCAAGAGTTTGAAGGCCCTTTGACAGGCACCGAGGAGGAACCTGAATTTTAAAACATTTCACATAACTTCTCATTATGGGAACTCTATAATTTCTAGTTACAACAAGTCCAAGAATTGAAATTGGTAAAGTGAGAGTCCGTCTCTAAGACCAAACAATATTTTCCCTTAGTTGGATGTATCCTGCACACCAGATCCATGACAACAAGACCCAGTGTTTTTGTTTGGCATTTTCTTAAAGGATGTGTGCGGTTACGAGCCAAATGGTGACAAACCAGTATGTCTATGAAGGCCAATTAGGAGTGTGAGGGACCCCGTTAAGAAACAAGCATGGTGAGGAAAAAGGTTTGATAAAGCCAAAGATCCATCATACTGTACCATACTGTAACCAATCCATAGCTCTAACTGATTAAGGACAGAGCTACGGACTCTGCTTGCTGTGCTGCACAGCAAGCAGAGTCCGTAGGTGCTACCCATCATCAAACACTCATATGCATGCACATTTCTGTTTAGTGCAGAGATTGTAGAACGACAGTGACAAGAACAGCTCAGCACATTAGCGGCATGCGATTTTTAGCAAACAGAAGTCAAAGACAACAGGTTTCTTCCCAGAAATATTTCCCAATCCAGGCTATCCTTGGTTCTGATGAGTCTACAAATCTTCACTGCTGTCAACTTCACAACATTTGGTTTTTACAGCACTTTCTCTCTGGCATTCACCGAGGGTGGACGCTCCCCTTTCCTCTCCCTTATCCCTCCTGCTTGCTTCTTTGTTTTGTCTTGTCTTAACTTTCTTATTGCCTCTTTTTGCACTGCTCTCCAAATCTAAACATTGGAACTATTTAACTGGCCTCAACAAAATTGACAAGATCTTGGGTTTAGGGGAACCTGCTGTCGTGACGAAGCGGTTGTTGCTGGACACATGACGGACCCTTGGGAGAAGAAGGAGGGCCGCGTGCCTGGCGACCCTTTTCTGTCGATGACGTGAAGATATCCACCTATTCGGAATTATGACAACAACACATCTGCTGATTGTAGTAAGCGTTGCTCTGGTTTGTCGACAAATTGGAAGTTGCTGGCAGTCTTCAAAGTACCCCAAAGCTGCCACAAATGATTGGAGGATGCGGGAAGAACTGTGGATTACATCGGACTGTCTACCTCGCAGTTTTTGAGGACCAGTCAGAGACAATTTTACAAAAGCTAATTTTATTTTCACTCACATACAAATCATTTTAACTTGGATTTTTCCCTGGCTTCGAAACTCTCCCGAAGATCACTGCAGGAAGACACAACAAACTCCCTTTTTTGTCTCTCATGGACACACACCTGTTGTTGTGAACTTTGGACTAGCGGCGGCAAATGCATCAAGGCCGTGGAACAGAGACACACTATGGGCTTATACACACACACACACACACACGCACACACACACACACACACACACACACACACACACACATCCACAAAAAAAATATACGCCACACATACACCCTCCTGTCCCCCAATCCAACGCCTTCGACGCAATCCCGTAGGGGTGATGAATGGATGGTCAGCGCCTGAGAGCTGCGACCTACCACCATGACCTTGAACTACCTTCCCTCTGTTGCTAGATATCTCGAGATGTATGTTGTAATATGTATATGTGCTTTGCTATGGAGGTTTTTTCTCACTCCGAACTGGGCCTCCTTAGGAGCCCAGTCTGGATTGTATTTTTTTACTCATCCTTCCCCAGCGTTTACCTTTTACCCATCTTTTACGGGGGCGCCTTATGGCGACCCATCAGCGTTCTTGTTCTGTAACCATGTAAACTGTTTGTTTTTCTAATCTTGAACAGGTTTGTGCTGAAAACAAAGTTTTGTTGTACTTGTGCAATGACAATAAAGACCTACCTACCTACCTACCTACCTACCTACCTACCTACCTACCTACCTACCTACCCACATTTGTCAATTAAACAGTACAATTAGGTATTAACAAAAATAAAATTTCACATCACGGTTTTTATGACCAAAATCATCTTGGTTATTGCGGTATTCTTGCATGTGCTCAAAAAGTACTGAAATCCTTTGACAAAGGTTTTGCTTGTTTTGTGTTTCACTGATAGTGTTTTAACTTGAGTATTTTGTCTGTTGTTAGTTTAGTTAATTATTTATTCGGTCAGAGCTCAACAAAATAAACAAACCGTTTTACATTCATAAATTGACAATTTTACAGACCGAAAGGGTTTAGGCAATGGGTGTCAAACATACAGCCCGCAGACCCGCGAATAGGGCTGGGCGATAAGGGTTTTTTTAAATATCTCGACATTTTTAGGCAATATCGCGATACACGATATATATCTCTGTGTTTTGCCTTAGCCTTGAGTTGTGTGTCAAATAAAAATGAGCTGCATAATAGGTAATCAAATAGTGTATGTCCTTTGCAATGTGCTAGTTTAGTGCGGACATTATCTGCTTTAGTAGAGTTTTTTTTTTTCATAAGATGTTAAATTGGAAATTGTTGCTTCGGCATTTTGTGGATGTGGCACCTAACGGAGATGTTGACATGCAGTTTCGAGCACTCTTCTTTCTCCAGCAGGTGACTTTTCAAATGATGCTACACATTAGCAGTAATACTACTTTTGGTAGAAAGGCTTTTGACCCACACTTGACAAATTAAAGTTGTCTGTTCGACATATTCCCACTTGAAGCCAAACCACCGCCAGACGACAGACCCTCTGCTGTTTTTCTTGGGAATTAATTCTGCCTTAATTTTTTACCGGAGTCACACCTTCTTTCTCTCGTATTACCACTCGCACGGCTTCGCTAGCATCAGAGCTAACGTTACCCATGCTGCTACCTCTCTACTCCGCGAGGGCGTATACGTATGTGACGTATGACGTAGGTAAGAACCTGCGCTTGCTGTCTGCGAGAAGGAGTCACAAGATGGAGTGGGAATTAAGAGCCTGTAGTGTAATGCCCGCAGCTAAAAGCAACTGCGTGAGAACGTATACTCGAACATCATCATATAGTCATTTTCTATATCGTACAGAGACAAACCTGCAATATATCGATATATCGCCCAGCCCTACCCGCGAACAGGTTTTACCCGGCCCGTGGGATGAGTTTGCTAAGTAAGTACATTTTATTTATAAAGCGCTTTTCACGGATAAAATCACAAAGCACTGTACAAAACATTGGTAAAGTAAAACAACAATTCGATTTAAAACAACAGGGGCAACATCATAAAAAGGATACAAAGTGGATTAAAAATTATAGTTAAACGTTGCATTAGGAGGCTGCTATGAGCTCAATGTGTTCTCTGCTCGCTGTACATATCCTACGAAGTCAGACCTACACTGTTTCAATGTCCATTTCTCAGATTATATTATTGTTGATGACTGAAGTTCTGATATCAACCAAACCTAACCCCCCCGCCCCAATCCCCAACCCCCGGATTGTAAATAATGTAAATAATTCAATGTATGTACTCTGAGGATTGACTTGTGTGATAACTGTATGATACTGATAGTATATATTTATACCATGAATTGATTAACGTGGAACCCGACTTAAACAAGTTGAAAAACTTATTCGGGTGTTACCATTTAGTGGTCAATTGTACGGAATATGTACTGTACTGTGTAATATACTAATAAATGTCTCAATCAATCAAACAAATTAACTAAAGGTTTTACTAAAAAGAAGTTTCCAAATATTTCTTAGTTTCTTAAAACTTTTAACAGTCAAGATCACAAAGGGACTGGTGCAAACTGTTCCAGAGCCTGGGGGCTATAGCATGGAATGCCAGGTCTCCATGGGTTTTGAAACGAGTTTTCGGGATCTTTAGAAGACCCTGGCCTGAATACCGGAGGTTGCGCCCTGAAGAGAATGGCCATAGCAAGTCAGTGATGTACTGAGGGGCCCCACCATGCAACGCATAGAATGTCAGGACTAAATTTTTAATCTCAATGCGGAATTTAACTGGAAGCCAATGCAGACCAAATAAAATGGGGGTGATATGGGCTGTTCTGGGTGCACCGGTTAAAGTCTGGCAGCCGCATTTTGTACAGTCTGAAGTCTCTTTAGTGTTGACTTGTTGAAAAGGGTGAAAAGAGAATTGCAATAGTCAACGTGAGACAAAATGAACACGTGAATGATCATGAATATATACAACTGAGACGAAATTTTTGAATGGAAGAAACTGCTGTTCTAAATGTGTGCACTAGATGTCGCAATAGCAATTCTTTGTATCTTTGTAGATTATGCTATATATGTAAAAAAGATAAACCAGTGCACCAGTTGAGGAAAATGATCAAACTACATAAATAACATCCTGTAATTTGATTTTGATATTATGTTTTTACCTTGATAGACTGAAAATTAACACCAATTAGTTGACTGATGAACATTATCACATAATTTATTCAGAAAATATGAATAACGACAAACAAAGACAGAATACTATTAACCGCAACATGTAAGTGTAACATGTTGCAACATTATGATTTGTACATTTTCAGAATGGGCTTGTTCTGTTTTCAAACAAAGAAAACAATCTGAAGTTGTCTTTATTTTCAAGTTATTGTGCCGTGATTATACCAGTCTGGCCCACTTGGGAGTAGGTTTTTCTCAATGTGGCCCCTGTTCTAAAATGAGTTAGACACCGCTGGTTTAGGCTGAAGTGAGCATTTATTTCGCCTAACCCTATAAACAATCTCAAATACTAGATGTAGTAAAACCAGGAGACATCGGGCTCTGATCTTGAGCTTCATAGAAATATGAAATTTCCTTTACACAACATGAACACTGTTCAAATATATATACACAGTAAAGACATAGAGAAACAGTTGTGAAATATACCTGTACACGTGTTGGTTAAAATTGTTTACCAATAATATACTATATACAAACAATTCCATTATTATTTATATCCCACATTTACTTTTGTAATTAACATTGATCCTAGTATTAATTACTGGCGTTGTGAAGGCTAAACTCTTATTGTTTTACTGTAACAATTATATTATTCAAAAGTGTGAAGCAAATAAAATCCATCCATCCATCCATTTCCTACCGCTTGTCCCTTTCAGGATTGCGGGGGTGCTGGAAAATTAAATATTTAAATTGGAGTATGTCCTTTCTTAATGGGGAAAGACGTTAATGTATCATGGGATATAACAGACTTTCATTTATCCCAAAAACTACGTTGTTGCAGAGCAGATTTTTACATACTGTAACAGAAGTAAAACGTAATGAAGAACAAAAATATAGAAACATACTACATACTGCTCACTAATATCTATAGATAAAAACAACAACTAAAACACTAACATCGGTATTGCACACTAAGTAAAAAGTTCACAGTCATCGCGTAAGTGCATAAGTCATATGGATGTGGGTAGAAAGGAACTGTGGTTGCACTGTGGATGTAACAGTCTGATGCTGAAGGAGCTACTCAGGGCCTCCACTGTTCTGCATTGAGTGAGAGCGATCGAACATTATAGATGTCAACTTGGTAAGCATTCTTCTGTCAGCCACCTCAATGTTATCTAGCGGGCAGACTAGGAAGGAGTCGGATCTCAGTTGATTAAGTCTGTTCCTGTCTGTGACCCCACTAACGACCGCAGAAGCCACCACAGTGTCAAAAAGTGCACAGCAGTGACCCACACACCCCGCAGCACCTCAGAGTTTATATGTTAGGATTTAAGCGAGCCAGCTAGCGCCTGTTGAATTTATCAAAGTGCAGTTGTCCATCACGGTTTTTGACGTATGTTTTTTTAAACCAGTAGTAATAACCTTTGGGAGTTATACCGCGGTTATTATTACCGTGTATCATTACATCCTTAAGTACAATATTTGAAAATCTGTTCCAGAGTCAAACTGCCATCACACCTGCATTAAGGGGACAGGTGGTAGCATAGGCATTCTTAACTAGCATACAAGTACGAAAGTAAGTTAACCAGGTTTTACCTCTTCGTATATCCATCGATCCATTTTCTTCCGCTTATCCGAGGTCTGGTCTAAGCAGAGAAGCCCAGATTTACCTCTCTCCAGCCACTTAATCCAGCTCCTCCCGGGGGATCCCAAAGCGTTCTAATTTCAGCCGGGAAACAGTCTTCCCAACGTATCCTGGGTCTTCCCAGTAGCCTCCTACCGATCGGACGTGCCTTAAAACACCTCTCTTGGGAGGCGTTCAGGTGGCATCCTGACCAGATGCCCGAACCACCTCATCTGGCTCTTCTCGATGTGGAGGAGCAGCGGCTTTACTTGGAGCTCCCCTCGAAGAACAAAGCTTCTCACCCTATCTCATTTCGGCCGCTTGTACCCGTGATCTTGTCCTTTCGGTCATAACCCAAAGATTATGACCATAGGTGAGGATGGGAACGTAGATCGACCGATAAATTGAGAGCTTTGCCTTCCAGCTCAGCTCCTTCTTCACCACAACGGATCGATACAACGTCTGCATTACTGAAGACGCTGCACCGATCAGCCTGTCCATCTCACGATCCACTCTTCCCTCACTCGTGAACAAGGCTCCGACGTACTTGAACTACACTTGGGGCAAGATCTCCTCCCCAACTCGGAGATGGCACTCCGGCCTTTCCCAGGTGAGAACCATGGACTCGGAGTTGGGGATGCTGACATTCATTTCAGCTCGCTTTCTTCTACTTCTTGTGTTGCTTTCATTGTCGACTTGTTGAAGCAGAGTAAACCATTTTGTGCTCAGCAGCCTAACTACAGAAAATCAATTGCAAAAAGACACCAAGCTGACTCTGCAGCCTTCTTTCACTGACTGTTGCCTTAAAAAATACATTCATTGATCAATGACAAAAGATGCTAGTCTATGACTGTTCCAAGTCATCACATTCCTCCTTGTTGCCATTAGCAGTACGTATCTATTATGATCACAAAAAATACACTCTGAAAGGCAAAACTATATTATATTTAAAATGGAGCATTAATACTAGGGTTAGGCAATATAGTTGACATGATATAAACAAACATTTGTCAAACGATAGAGCTGTATTACTATTGTGATAATGCATGTTGACACATTCAGTGAGAAGCAAAGAAACACATCAACACAATGTAGCCTTCTCACTAGCTAACTAGCGATTAGCATCCCTCTACACACAGTGTGAAGCTGCTTCCAAGTCACTAATTCTCACCTTGATGGCGGCAAATAAACGGTGTTTCTTACAAGTATCATTGCAGGACGAGGACAAATGCTACGCTACACACAGTAGGACAGGCCTGGGCAATTATTTTGACACATTTAGAGAAAAACATGTTACTGGTGGCCGGTATATCTGCTTTTAAGGAACACTAATACAAAACCTCACAATGATGTCTGATTGAATGCAAAAAACGTTATGACCGCCTTTAGAAACAGAATGGAATTTTTGTTTTTTACTGAATGAGACACCCAGAATGTACATGAAAATAAAGAATGTGGGGTTTAAAATATTAACTATGACCGGAAAAACACTGAATATTGACAACATATGAACGTCACACCCAGGGGCGTCACTAGACCTAATACTGTACTGGGGCACACCTGGGGCACAAATAATTCATGTGAGCGTGCAAAGCGCGCAAGCAAAAACATTTTTAGCACTTATTTATAATAAAAAATACATAAATAGTGCTTTAAACTATGAAATTATATCAGATTTTGTTGTATGGATCTTTGATTAAACAGCTGAAATTAACTAATGCATTTGACCTACTTGTGCACTTTTTTACTCCAGACTTCTAAACTGCTACTGGTAAAAGCAAAAAGGAAGAGCAATGAATCTTTTTGAAATATATATTGCAGTAATAATCTGCAAATTTAACATCTACAAAAGTAAAACAAAAAATAAAGCACCCCTACATCTCTGGGTTCTTTTATATTATTTAATTTCCATTTATGGCAATGTGGCTAATCCTATTTCAGATACACAAAACTATAAAATATACACAAAACAATAAAGCCACAGTAGTAGAATAAATGAAAAACTGTTGTGTGTCTGTTCAGGGAATAATTTTCTGAGAAGTAAACTGTAACGTCTCCTTTTCATTTTTTGCAAAGTGGTCAATCACTCTGGACAGACATGGAAATATTACAGTAACTGTTATACAGTTGACCAGTGGTTCCCAACTGGTGGGTCGTGACATAAAAGTGGATTGTGTGTCATTTTCAGTGAGTCGCAGTCAGATGTGTGCATGGAAAAAAAAAAGTTTAGGGAGAAAAAAATCAAATTGTGGCAACAAAACCAGATATTTTTAGCCATTTGTCTGGTGACTATTTGTGAGTATTTTAGCAAAAGGCAAACTAACTAACAAGTTGGAGGAGGACTCAGGACAGACATGGAAATATATTTTTTTTAAATCTAAATGGGGCAACAAAACCCGATAATTTCAGCCATCCTTCTGAAAAAAAATACAGAAATGTTAATATTTTTTTTGGAAACAAAACCAGATGCTTTAGCTGTAGCCATTTTTCTGGTGACAAAACAAGATTATTTTAGTCAAAGTCACACCGATTAACAAGACAAGTCTACTGTGCTATTTTTCTGTGAAATAAACTTGAATGATTTAAAAATTTGGCTCACGACTTGATATGGAAAAATGTTTTTCTTCCAGAAGATAAACCATTTGAGAAGCACTCAACTCACACATGCTTACTCCAAATCATCATTGATGCAGAACCAGCAGACAATAACCAACATTATGTTTAATGTTCATTAGAAATTCCCCCGACAGCTCGTACAGCAAATGAATATGTTTGTCTTGATAAAAGGAATAAGGTTAGCTAACTTAGCATCAACTTAAGACAATGATGTTGCCTAGCTAGCTAGGACTTCACTTACATCTCTCATTCCTGCTGCTTCTTCTCTGCTGCGGGCGAATAACTTTCTTAAATTCATCTAGGAGTTACAGTTTGAGTCAAATCAAAATCAAAATAATGTCATTAACAAATTGTTGTTGGCTAACGTTACCTACCTCAGCAGTGATTCCATCGCCTCTCTCTCTCTCTCAACTGAAGTCTCATCCACACGTGAATAAATCACCATATTAAGTAGCCATGTGCTCACTGTTTCGTGGAGTGAATACAGTAGCAATCAATTACCATGCTAAGTAGTATGTGCTGTTGTCTATGTAATGTAAACTTAAAACTCTGAAGCGTTTTTTTTTTTTATTGGTGAAATTTTTACTGGGGCACTGCAGATCAGCAGTGGGGCACGTGCCCCAGTGAAATCTGTCTGGCGACGCCCCTGGTCACACTCCCTCTCGATCGACATATTTTACAACAAACAGCGAAATATGAACGTGAAGGGTTAAAAAGAAACACCTAAAATCTGATTTATCACTAAGCTTTAGAACTTTGTCTGTCCCTGACACCCGCATTTCAAGCTGCATGGCTGCTCTGAAAACACTCTGTGGAAAAACTCCTTACCCACACTGCCTGGTGCCTCGTCTGAGCTGCTGTGACTTATATTACCATAGTAACTAAATAGATTACCATAGTAACTAGTATATCATGAAAAAGTGCAGAGTCCAACTATTTAAACTTTGTACAGTTCAAGACTTACGGTCATTTTAAAACATGACTGCACATCATAACGGCATCTACAGCTTGAATTCATAAGATCTAAAAAAATGTATTTGCGCATGTCCGGCGGGCCAGATTTTAAAAATTCAACGGGCCGCATGTGGCCCCCAGTCCTTAATTTGCCCAGGTCTGTTGTAGGAGGATTTTGTAGCCGCTAATCCCCAAGCTAGATCTGTCACAGGGTGAGCTTGGCATTGTTGTTATGACCTAAAAACACATTGACCAGAGGTGGCATGCAGGCACGATAATATTTAAATGACACATCAGGTAGCACCAGCGTGGACGAAACAAAAGGTCCATAGGTGTGTGAACTAACTAAACAAACAGCCAAAACCAGGAACCAAGGCACAATAAAAAAAAAAAAACACGTATAGGGGAACAGGGAACAACATACCGTGTACCACAGAGAACAATGAACCAGCACTGTCTGACCAACATTGCACCTGATTAACAACCAGGGACAGGTGTGTATCCCAAATGCCAATCAGGAGACAGATGAGGGACACAGCACTCGGGCAGAAGTAAAGTCGCTGAGACTTGAGGCAAACAGGAAGTACAATGAAAAATAAGAGCGCTGGACAGGAACCGTATAACAAAACACAGGAAAACAATAAACACAAATCCAATCTGTCATGACAAGAGCTCTTGAATTCAAACAAAAGTGGTGATGATATAAATTTTTGCTTTTAATAGTATCGTTGTATTGTGATGATGCATGTTGATGACACATTCTAGCTGTGTCCTGCACATTTAACAGCAACAAGTGAACAAATGTGACCTCCATGCACTGTAAAGTTAAAGTTAAAGTTAAAGTACCAATGATTGTCACACACACACTAGGTGTGGCGAAAATATAAACACTGTAGCACTATTGCTAGCGGCTAACGTCACTTCTCAGTCAGCAATCCCACCCACTATGGTGGCAAATAAACCAAGTTTTTTACAAGTACCATTATCACTGGAGGAAGAGGAATAGCTAAACATGCTACATTACACACCATAGGAGGATATGCTAATCACTAAGCTGGAGCTCTTGAAAGTAAACAAAGATGGGTGGATTGATACAAATATCGACATTAACTAAGGCTGGGTATTGTTTGAACATTTTCGATACCAGTGCCAATACCATTACCCTAAAAATGGTACCAATACCAACTGTGTCTTTCATTCGATATTAATCATGTGAAAAGAATGCAACGGGTTGCGTAATTGTCACCACTTCTCCCCATTTAAGATTTTTACACACATTCATTTTGAAAGTGCTCAAATGCTCAAAGTGCTTGTGTGGTGTTCGGTTCTGTGGGACCTGTTTTCATTTCTTAATAAAAGAAAAATTATACAATTAATTAATTTTTTAAACTGAGACTCACTGACTTAGGCTCATTTTCTGTGAAGAACATATATCAGAATACATATTTAATGACCACACTCCATACACTCCCCCTCCCCCCACATACACACACAAACACATTTCTATTACATATAAGATGTCCGGGTTCACTGGACCCGGGGCTAATAGGAGTGTGAAAATTGATGTTTTGTGTACCACACACACACACACACACACACACACACACACACACACACACACACACACACACACACACTACTTGCCAACCTTGGGACCTCCGAATTTGGGAAATGGGGGGGCGGTGTTAAGGTGTGGGGGAGGGGGGGGCAGGGTTTGGTGGTAGGAGGGTTGTATACTGTAGCGTCCCGGAAGATTTAGTGCTATAAGGGGTTCTGGGTATTTGTCCTGTTGTGTTTATGTTGTGTTACGGTGCGGATGTTCTCCCAAAATTTGTTTGTCATTCTTGTTTGGTGTGGGTTCACAGTGTGGCGCATATTTGTAACAGTGTTAAAGTTGTTTATACGACCACCCTCAGTGTGACCTGTATGGCTGTTGACCAAGTATGCCTTGCATTGACCTGTGTGTGTGTAAAAGCCGGATATATTATGCGACTGGTCTGGCACGCTGGTTGTATGGAGGGTAAATCGGACGTGATGATAGGTTGTGGAAGACGCTAAAGGCAGTGCTTTTAAGGCACGCCCCCAATATAGTTGTCCGGGTAAACACCGGGAGAAATTCGGGAGGGGCACTGAAATGCGCTAATTATTTTAAAACCTCTTGTCACTCCGGCACTTACCAAAGGTATGCAGTAAAAATTTGAGTGTGATGTAAGCTTGGACCTTAAATCCTACTGAATAGCTCTTAATCGTCTTCCCTTTATGCGATTTCAAATTACCGGTATTGAAATCAGCCTCCTCCATTTTGAAAATGATGACAGGGGAAGTGTCACTCGTGACGTCACGAGTTTGACCAGGTGGTAATACTAAGCATGCGTTAATTATTTTGGGATGCGAGTTTGACCCGCCAGTAATTCAAGGCAGGCGCATACTATATGTCCTGCGGCAATTCAAGGAAATATGGTATATATATATATATATATATATATATATATATATATATATATATATATATATATATATATTCTTTAAAAATGCATACATATACATGCATGTATATATGTACGTATACATATAAACATATGCATAAGTACATATATACACATAAATATAAATATATATATATATATAGAATATATATAGTATATATATATACACATACATTTGCATGTATATATACATATCACAATTACATACATACATACACACACAAGCATTTACATATATATATAATACATATAACATTTACGTACATACACATACGTACACACACATGCACACAAACATATACGTATGTACATATAACATTTACATACATACATACATATACATACATATATACACATACATATATATATACATACATACATACACATATATATACACATACATATGTATATATGTATATATATATATATATACATACACACACATATATATGTATATATATATATATATATATATATATGTGTGTGTGTGTGTGTGTGTATATATATACATACACATATATACATATGTATGTGTATATATATGTGTATGTATGTATGTATATATATATATATATATATATATATATATATATATATATATATATATATATATATATATATATATGTACATATATATATATATATATATATATATATATATATATATATATACACACACACATAGTAGCATAGTGCCTAATTCAATGTTTGGAACAAAACAAACGCCTATGTGGGTGTTTGTAGTCCGAGAGAGTACTTAAACAAATCCTATAAAATAAAATAGTACGTCCTGCTGTAGGACAATGACTGGATGGTAAATACAATCAGGTCAAACTGAAGGATTAATGTAATTAAAGTAAACATGAGCAGATTCCTTGGCTGAATGATGCACACAAAGAGCAGACAGCTATAGAATGAACGTAAATCACATGTTTCTGCAGCATCCCTCATCAGCAAAGTGCACTCCGTGGTGCGTTCACGTGTCGTTTGTTGGCAGCAACCCATCCATTTAGTACCGCTTATTCCCTTTGGGGTTGCGGGGGTACTGGTGCCTATCTCAGCTACAATCACGCGGAAGTCAGTTTACACCCTGGACAAGTCGCCACCTCGTCGCAGGGTCAACACAGATAGACAGAAAACCTCCTCAGCTAAATATGAATGCAGGACTTGAAGGTGAAGCATCAAGGAACAAGTCAAAAGTTGCATACCTTGTGTGGGGCTTTGAGCAGCCTGTGGACACCAGCAATCTGATTTATGAGAGGAATATCTTCCCTGAACGTGTACACGGGAGGTCTGCTGGGCTCCGGGAAGTTGGTGCTGTTGAAAGGATCAGTATCATCCAAGAACTGCACCCTGCACACAAACGTAGCCATGATGTCTCCTCCATGCAAGGCCGTCCGAGCAGCGGATGCCTGCGGACAGAAGCTCCTCTGCAGCTGTCTCTCGCTATCCCTCTTGGACCTTCTCCATGCGGTGCACCCTCCTCCGCCTCCTCCTCCTGCGCCACGCACCAGCAAGGGCTAAGGACGGTGTGGACACGGCAGGTCCAAAAGGAGAGAAGAGCCAGGCTTGCTATGTCATGCAGGCAAACAGAAGCATTGTGGTGCTGGAGCGACTGTCGCACTTGGAGGTCTTAGTCTGCACTCTGCAGATGCACCAGCATGGACTGTAACCAGGAGACCAGTCTGCGCGGCCAGGACGGCTCATGTTACGGGCGTGGTGGCTCTCTCTAGTGGCCAAAGCAAAAAGTACAGCGGAATTAATACATTTCAGTGCATCCATCCATCCATCCATTTCCTACCGCTTGTCACTTCCCCTAAATTATGAGGTTCGCCACTAAATTAAAAAAACAACAACAATGTATCCATCCATCCATCCACCCCCGCGACCCCGTAAGGGAGAAAGCGGTAGAAAATGGATGGATGGATGAACAACAATGTATTACAATGTTAATAGCATTACTACAGTTACATTATGTAACAATACGAGGGCCTCATTTAAAAATGCTCTGCCCAATCCAGATGTTTTCTTTGTTTTTTACGGTTAAACACCATAAGTCAGGGGTGTCAAACTAATTTTATATCGAGGGCCGCATGGAGAAAAATCTACTCCCGAGTGGGCTGGACTGGTAAAATCACGGCACTATAACTTAAAAATAAAGACAACTTCAGATTGTTTTCTTTGTTTAAAAATATCCATCCATCCATCCATATTCTTCCGCTTTTCCGAGGTCGGGTCACGGGGGCAGCAGCCTAAGCAGAGAAGCCCAGACTTCTCTCTCCCCAGCCACTTCGTTCAGCTCCTAGGCAAGCCGGAGGTGTTCCCAGGCCAGCTGGAAGACATAGTCTTCCCAACGTGTCCTGGGTCTTTCCCGTGGCTTCCTGCCGGTCGGACGTGCCCTAACCACCTCATATGGCTCCTCTCAAAATAGAGCAAGTATATTTTGAAATTATACAAATCATAATGTTGTTGGATTTATTTTACAATTACCTGTTGCGGTTAATAGTATGTAAACTTTATTTTTTCATATATATATTTTCGGAAGAAATTATGACATAATGTTCATCAGTCAACTCATTGGTGTTAATTTTCAATCCATCAAGATAAAAAAGACATCAAAATCAAATTACAGTAATGTAGTTTCATCAATTTCCTCAACTGTTGTACTAACATCATGTGGTTTATTTTGTACATATGTAGCATCATCTACGAAGATACAAAGAATTGCTATTGCGACATCCATCCATCCATCCTTTTTCTACCGCTTATTCCCTTTTGGGGTCGTGGGGGGCGCTGGCGCCTATCTCAGCTACAATTGGGCGGAAGGCGGGGTACACCCTGTGGACACATTTACAACAACTGTTTCTTTCATTCAAAAATTTCAGGTTAATTTTTATACTTGGCAAACTAAGTATAAAACCTGTTTGCGGGCCTGATCCTGCCCTTGGGCCGTACGTTTGACACCCCTGTCATAAGTGTTGCATGGTGTATGTTATGTTCTGGCATGTCGGAAGGCAGTGTGACCCCAGGGTGCAAAGACAGCAGGGAGGAGCAGGTAGAACATGTGTCAAACTCAAGGCCAGAGGGCCACATCTGGCCCGCCACATCACTTTAGAAGGCCTGTGAAAGCCTGGAAATAATATATGTGAATAAAGTATTAATCTTAGTAAATGTATTTGGTCTTTCGGTTTGGACAGAAAAAAGACATGTACAAAAATACATGAAGTTGTACTGTACATACAAACATTTAGCATTCAATACAAATAAATACTGTAAAAAGCTGCTTAACTTCCATCCATCCATTTTCTACCACTTATTCCCTTTCGGGGTCGCGGGGGGCGCTGGCGCCAATCTCAGCTACAATCGGGCGGAAGGCAGGGTACACCCTGGACAAGTCGCCACCTCATCGCAGGGCCAACACAGATAGACAGACAACATTCACACTCACATTCACACACTAGGGCCAATTTAGTGTTGCCAATCAACCTATCCCCAGGTGCATGTCTTTGGAAGTGGGAGGAAGCCGGAGTACCCGGAGGGAACCCACGCATTCACGGGGAGAACATGCAAACTCCACACAGAAAGATCCCGAGCCTGGATTTGAACCCAGGACTGCAGGAACTTCGTATTGTGAGGCAGACGCACTAACCCCTCTGCCACCGTGAAGCCCAAGCTGCTTAACTTATGATTTAAAAGTGTGTTCTCTTTAATTGTACACTGTAATTTGTTTTCCCATTTACATAATATTCTGTAAATACAATATTGTACATTTTAGAGGGAAATGTTGACGACTGCGCTGCCAGTTTAAATCTACAGATTTTTTTCATTGTATGTAAAAAGTGTATAATGAGCAGATGCCAGGGCAATTGTGTAACAATATCATGAAGCAAATTATTTTATATGTAAATTAATCCATTATGCACTGTTACATGCGGCCCTCTGAGGGAAGACGAGTTTTGCATCCCTGAAGTAGAAGGTCTGTTTTTTAGTAATAAAAAATATTGACGTAACCACTGTAGCATCAACCATTTACTGATCCTAATGTATATCGATATTAGTGTCAATCTGCTCCCCTTTGTTTACATTCAAGAGCTCTAGCTTCGCGGTTAGCATATTCGCCTAAAACGTGTAGTGTAGTATGTTAAGCTATTCCTCATCCTCCAGTGATAATAATACTTGTGAGAAACATGTATTTGTTGCCATGGAGGTGAGGATTACTTACATAGCGTCATGGCAAGGGGTTTTTTGCAGCTTACTGCGAGGATTGTTCTCCCAGGACGCAAACAGACTTTTCCGGACAGGGGTAGCCGGTAGGAACATTATTTAATTATCTAGACTCAAAAAGTGAAAACAAAAAGGGTGCACAAGGCGAAGGCACTACTTAGCGTAGGATACAAAAACTAACACCAAGACAGTACTATGGACAAGAAACAAAACTTGCTAACTGTGGCATGAATAAACAAAACTTACTTGGCAAGGTACCAAAACTTACGTGGGCACAGCATGAATCGAACAATACAGAGCATGAAAACTAGCTATGTCACCAGGACGACTGACTGGCAAAACAGGCTTAAATAAAAGTCTCTTGGTTAGAGCAGGTGCGTTTTTTACGTGAGGCAGGTGAAACTAGTGGGTCGTCATGGTAACTAAACAAGGAAGCATAAACAGGAACTAAAAGAGTCTAAAACTACAAAAAAAAAAACATAATCCAGACCACCGAACATGACACACAGAAGAGGCTTTGCACTGTGGAGGGACATTAGCTGCTAGCCAGAACGCTACAGAGCATTGAGGACGTGTCCCTTTGCATGTCGCTGACACATGTCATCTACATGCATTATCACAATACAACAATAGTATTAAAAGGCCTAAAATCAGCCACATTTATATTCTACATCATTTATGAATGCGGGTACAGTATTTAAGTCACAAACATCTATGAAGCATCCCGTGAACAAGTATCCTAACATCAATGGCGAAAGTGCTGCCATTACAGGAGAAGTTTAAAAAGGATGGATGACAGACAAAATAGAGCTGTTTTTCAGCTAAATGTTACACTTTAAGTTGCATGCAAAAAATTTAGTTACAAGCATCCATTAGTTGGTATAGCAAATGTCACAGTGAACCCCGTAATACGCAACCAAAACATCTTGTCCCACTCACTAACATTAACTTATAGACATTGACTTTGTTTTTCCCACATTGGAAGGAAGAAAGTGAGTGTGAAGGAAAGTGCTACAAAGTAGAAGCGAAAGATATTCCTTGAATCTAAGAAATAAATAATCAAAAACATGACATACAGTAGTGTGTAGCTGGCTTGGAGAATACATCTGAGCATATCACTGCTGGTCTGTGCCATACTGAAGCAGAAGAAATCTAACGCCTGCTAAAAATGTTAAAATAATATTAAAACTGTGGAAAAGCTGCTGATGGTGTGTTTGACAAAGAAGAAGCTGAAAGGAGATACCTCAGAAGTCCACTCTTCACTGTAAATGCTAGACACACTCACATTCACACACTAGGGCCAATTTAGTGTTGCCAATCAACCTATCCCCGGGTGCATGTCTTTGCCGGTGGGAGGAACCCGGAGTACCCGGAGAGAACCCACGCTGTCACCGGGAGCACATGCAAACTACCCACACAGAAAGATCCCAAGCCCGGGATTGAACCCAGGACACTCAGGACCTTGGTATTGTGAGGCACATGAACTAAACCCTTAATCACCGTGCTGCCCAAACAGGAACTAATGGAGTCTTAAACAAACAGAACATAACTAAACAAAACATGACCACAGAACATGACAAAAATGGAAAAATAGTATTTGATAAATAAGCAGACAGCGAGCAGATAGCGGTCAAATGAGTAGAATATATAATTGATCAATATAATGACAAAAACAGACCAGAAAATAGAAACAACCGATGGACATGATCTGGAAGTAGTACATGCTATAAAATGAAAAACAGAAAAGCTTGCGGACCATCAAGCTCTAAAAGAACATAATACGGACATATTAAAAAGATTGTGCAACAATACAACACTGGATATACATCAGCTGAAATGGGAAAATCCTTTTTTGCTACCTTGCCCCCCGCAAACAAAATAAATAAAAGCAGTAGACATACAGACATCCAAACAATCAGCTTAATGAGTCATGTGACAAAATAACTCCTTAAAGTGATACAACAAAGAATCGATGAAGAAATATGCCAACTACAGAGAACACCAGAATCAACCAAGCAACCAACCACAGTTTATCCATACAGCCCTTGATGACAAATGTCTCAAAGAGCTTCACAAACTAATAACAACATTCCCATGATACAAACCCCCATTCGGGCAAGGAAAAACTCAAAGACCGAAGAAAAGAAGAAACCTTGCGAAGGGACCGTGGATGTAGGGACTCTCTTCCAGGCTGATAGGCTGCAATGATGTTGAGTGGTAACAATTATTGAAATGTTAAATGAATAGATCGGGTGGGAGTTCAATAGTCATTGAGGAATTCAGTTTCAAATGGTTACCTGTAAATTTTGTAGCAAACAGCAGTCATAAGAACTGACTGGGGATTGACGGAAGCATTTAATATGAAAATGGAGTAAGACAAGGATGTGTCTGTTTCTTGTACATACCAGAAATATGTTCAGAGAAGTCAATGACAAGGCAAGCTTATCAAAAGGAGGTATGATCATAAACAATATACAGATGATACATCCTTGTTAGCGCTGAGCACAAATAACCTGCAACATTTATTAACTATGTGTACAATGGTAAAAGGTTATGCAAGTATGAAGAAAAGGGTGAACAATGTATAATAAAACAAAAAGTAAAAATGACTCAGCTTTTCTATGACACCTGACAGTCACTTCGAAGAGGGCACGGGGACACAGGATACAAAACTGTCCACTAGTGGTTTTATATCGGCAGCACTCATATCGTTAAGTTTTCTACATCCTTTATTGAGCTAAGACACATATTTTACATGGTAAACATTGCATGAACGGCAACAGCTAAATTCCCAGGTTGTTATTTGTTCTACCAGTCATTATGTGTCCCCAACTGGATCATTTCCCATGACATTCCTAGTCATAATCTATAAAATATTGTTTTATCAAGAATAAGGATATTTAATAAATATTAAATATGTTACTACGGCAATTTAACTATAAACATTTATGCATAATTCAAAGGCTTTACCAAAGCCAAGCTCAATGGCCTAATTTCTCTCAATAGGACTGAAATAGGAGTGCTTGTTTAAGTGATGAGCCGCTAAAATCAGAGTGGGCATGTCCAAAACTGCTCTCGGTACAACTAGTTAATATGGCCCCAAGGTTGAAATCGTCCAATTAAGATATCGGAATGATTAAATGCGGCGTCAAGACATAATGAACACGCTCATTTTTGGCAAATGCCTGTATGTAGCAGCAAGCTAGGGTGGTTTTCATCGGGAGCAAAAAGAGAATACACCAACAATATGAATGAAGAAGATATGTTGCTAAAGGGTCAATTTAGCACTTTGTGTCAAGGCCCGTGCAAAATCCTGCATGTCATCTGCCGGCACCTCTGCTAGAAGCACGCCGAGACACGCCCCTGCTCGCTATGTACGCATTGCGACCACGCGCCTACAAGGTTGCAGGCAATAATCAATCAGCGCACCTAGTGGGGTTGAGGGCAGGCAGCAAAAAGACCAGTAGACCTGAAGATCAATTGCCGGAACGTAGTTCACTCTAGCAGTGAGTATCCTGTCTCTGGCTTCCCTCCTACGTACTTGCTCTCTCTATGCCTTCCCTGTTCCCATCTATTATGTCCTTTGTGTTTCCAGTAGTGCTTCCCCTGTTTCCTGTGATCCAGCTGTGTGCCTGGACTTCCCTCTGGATTCCGGACTGCCTTCCTTGATCCTCAACCACTGCTTGGACACGGACCTGCTTGGAACGCTTGCCGGACAAGTACTGCTTTCTCGCCTTGCCCCTTTGGTCTGACGAAGGATTCATCCAACAAGCACATACAACAACCTCTGATGACACTTACATGGTTAATTCTACACATCATCTTGCACCTTTCACTTAGAGTAACATACACATCCCACCAATTCATCAGTATCAATTAACCTATTGAACTGATTTCAGTCGTTGTGCCGTCTCCTTCCCCCACCGTACGTAACACTCTGCCACTTCAGTAAAGATTAGAAATTAAACGTTTGGGACCACATCAGCAAGTGGATTTTAACATTGTTCAAACAGGAAAGGACCAAACCCGCATCTTCAACCCCACATGGTTCAAAAGAAAAACATGGAATAACTGAGTGAGTGATCATCATGGACAGTTTTAAAGGCGGTGTGAGTCGACAGAGAAACAATGGATGACATCGCTCAACCGAGAGAGGCAGAGCTGAAGAAACGGAGGGAAAAAACACTGCAGCAGTTAAGAGGGAAGTCTGTGATACCGTGGTTGCTCAAGTAGGGGAGAGATTTTACAGGAGTGACCATCTTATAGCAGCACAGCTTGTGGAGAGCACACGTTTCAGTAAAATTCAGCAAATCATTTCCATGTGCTGAATTAGAAGCGGCAAATAAAATCTGGCCATCCTACCATCCATTTTCTACCACTTGTCCCTTTTGAGGTTGCGGGGAGTGCTGGAGCTTATCTCAGCTGCATTCGGGCGGAAGGCGGGGTGCACCCTGGACAAGTCGCCAAATCTGGCAAATTGGAAATAAAGTTAATCTAGAAATTGAGCTGATGTCCCTGCACTGTTACTCGGAGGTGTATGCTGGAAATAACGTACAGGATGTCAAACATGTGGCCTGCGGGCCGGAATCGGCCCGCGAACAGGTTCAATCCGCCCCCTCGAGCTGAGTTCGCTAAGTGTAAAATTGAGCTGCATTTTTAAATTAAAGAAAGTGCTGTCACAATTGCATTTCTGTTAGGCAAGCAAATAGTTTATATTGAGGCGAGAAAGTATACCAAACAAGAGGTACATGGCAAAGTGGGGTTGATATAGTCCTGTGAAAATGATGTTTATTTATTTATTTATTTATTTTCATTGATTTTCATTTTTATATATGCTTCATTTTGTTTTTGTTCAATTATAGATAAGTTGTGACTTAAAGTTTGATTGGTTTGTAGAAACACTGAGATGATGTTATGATTCGTGGCCCGGATCATGTTTTGTTATTTTTCGTTAGTTTTAGACTCCCTCAGTTCCTGTTTTTGTGCACTGTTTTACCACGGTTGCTTATTAATTCCACCTGTCTCTGATTTGTGTTCGGGATGCTCACCTGTTTCCTGAGCACCAGTTAGAGGCATTATTTAACTCTGCCTTTGCCAGTCAGTCGGCCAGGCTTCTTTGTTTGCTACATGCAACCCGTTATGTGAGTATTACTTGTCTCTAGTCTATGCTAAGCGGTCGCCTTAACTTCGAGTGCGCTCGGCACGTGATTCTGTCGGCTTGTTTTTTGTTTTTGTACATCTTTTATTTTCGAGAATAAATCGTGTTACTTCTTGCACGTCCTGTCCGGAGTGGTCCCTTTGCATCTAAGTGGAACGAACCCTGCAGTGAGCTGCGACCCCCCACTTATAACAGATGAGGTCTAATTTTATTGTGTTCTTCATGGTGTTTTGGAAACTGCACTAATTTTTTTCCTCAGAATTTTTTATTAATTTGAAGTGTTTTGTCAGGAGGATTATTTGTGATATGTCCATTTTCAGAATGTCCTTGTTTTATTTTGGGCCAAAGTAAAACAATCTGAATTTGTTGTAGTTGTATTTTTAAGTTATTATGCCATGATGTTACACCTACGGCCCACATGGGAATACATTTTCTTCCATGAGCTAAAATGAGTTTGAAAACCCCGCCTTACCTGAAACTGCGTCACTACTCAAAGTTATTGTCAAAACACTAATGACCACAGCTGAGTCTGGGAGGAACTTTTCAACGTTGTAGAAGATCAAGACATGTTCAAGAAACACAATGGAGCAGCATAGATTAAATGCAAAGGCTATCTTATCCATTGTAAATGAATTCATATTTGGTTTATTCAGAATTTGCAGACGGGTTATTGACAAGTTTGCCCAGATGAAAAATGGACATATTCGACATGCATCTTTTTTATTCAAGATAGGAACAACACTGGTGAGTAGCATTTTTACTTTGAACCTATTCAAAGCCTTAATTTGTAAGGCTCTAAATAAAAGTGGATTGTGGTCTTGGATGGAGTTAGAGTTTATTGTGTAGGCTTTGCTTCATGTGAATATACAGTGCCCACTCTAGTGCCCCACACAACTTTTCATGCTGAGACGCCGATATTTGGTATGTCAGTCTTAGCCTTGTCTTTGTTTAACTCCTATCTTACTGACAGGATGCAATGCGTCTCCCATAACAATGTGACGTCTGAGTATATTGAGGTAACGTGTGGAGTTCCAAAGGGTTCGGTATTTGGCCCTGCACTCTTCAGCATCTACATGCTGCTGCTAGGTGACATCATATGCAAATACATCGTTAACTTTCACTGCTGATGACACCCAACTCTACATGCCCCTAAAGCTGACCAACACACCAGATTGTAGTCAGCTGGAGGCATGTCTTAATGAAATTAAACAATGGATGGCCAGCAACTTTTTGCAACTTAACGCTAAGAAAACGGAAATGCAGATTATCGGTCCTGCTAGACACCGACACCTATTTAATAATAAGACCTTAACATTTTACTACAAAATAATTACACAAATCGACTCGGTAAAGAATCTGGGTATTATCTTCGACCCATCCATCCATCCATCCATCCATCCATCCATCCATCCATCCATCCATCCATCCATCCATCTTCTTCCGCTTATCCGAGGTCGGGTCGCAGAGGAAGCAGCCTAAGCAGGGAAGCCCAGACTTTCCTCTCCCCAGCCACTTCATCCAGCTCTTCCCGGGGGATCCCGAGGCGTTCCCAGGCCCGCCGGGAGACATAGTCTTCCCAACGTGTCCTGGGTCTTCCCCGTGGCCTCCTACCGGTTGGACGTGCCCTTAACACCTCCCTAGAGAGGCGTTCGGGTGGCATCTTGACTGGATGCCCGAACCACCTCATCTGGCTCCTCTCGATGTGGAGGAGCAGCTGCTTTACTTTGAGTTCCTCCCGGATGGACGAGCTTCTCACCCTATCTCTAAGGGAGAGCCCCGCCACCCGGCAGAGGAAACTAATTTCGGCCGCTTGTACCCGTGATCTTGTCCATTCGGTCATGACCCAAAGCTCATGACCATAGGTGAGGATGGGAACGTAGATTGACCGGTAAATTAAGAGCTATGCCTTCCGACAGAGCTCCTTCTTCACCACAACGGATCGGTACAACGTTCGCATTACTAAAAACGCCGCACCGATCCGCCTCTCGATCTCACGATCCACTCTTCCCTCACTCGTGAACAAGACTCCTAGGTACTTGAACTCCTCCACTTGGAGAAGGGTATCATCCCCAACCCGGAGATGGCACTCCACCCTTTTCCTGGCAAGAACCATGGACTCGGACTTGGAGGAGCTGATTCTCATTCCGGTCGCTTCACACTCGGCTGCAAACTGATCCAGTGAGAGTTGAGGATCCCGGCCAGATGAAACCATCAGGACCACATCATCTGCAAAAAGCAGAGACCTAATCCCGCAACCACCAAACCGGAACCACTCAATGCCTTATGAACAGAATCGGTGACAAAGGACAGCCGGAGTCCAACCCTCACTGGAAATGTGTCCGACTTACTGCCGGCAATGCGGACCAAGCACTGACACTGATCGTAAAGGGAGCGAACCGCCACAATCAGACAGTCCGATACCCCATACTCTCTGAGCACTCCCCACAGGACTTCCCGAGAAACACGGTCGAATGCCTTCTCCAAGTCCACAGAGCACATGTAGACTGATTTGGGCAAACTCCCATGTACCCTCAAGAACCCTGCCGACAGTATAGAGCTGGTACACAATTCCACGACCGGGACGAAAACCACACTGTTCCTCCTGAATCCGAGGTTCGACTATCCGGCGTAGCCTCCTCTCCAGTACACCTGAATAGACCATACCGGGAAGGCTGAGGAGTGTGATCCAACGATAGTTGGAATACACCCTCTGGTCCCCCTTCTTAAACAGAGGGACCACCACCCCGGTCTGCCAATCCAGAGGTACCTCTCCCGATGTCCACGGGATGCTACAGAGTCTTGTCAACCAAGACAGCCCCACCGCATACAGAACCTTAAGGAACTCCGGGCGGATCTCTCCACCCCCGGGGCTTTGCCACCAAGGAGCTTTTTAACTACCTCAGCAACCTCAACCTCAGAAATAGGAGAGCCCATTACAGATTCCCCAGGCACTTCTTCCTCATAGGAAGATGTGTTGGTGGGATTGAGGAGGTCTTCGAAGTATTCCTTCCACCGATCCACAGCATCCGCAGTCGAGGTCAGCAGAACACCATCCGCACCATACACAGTGTTGACAGTGCACTGCTTCCCCTTCCTGAGGCGGCTGATGGTGGTCCAGAATCTCTTCGAAGCTGTCCAGAAGTCGTTTTCCATGGCTTCCCCGAACTCCTCCCATGTCCGAGTGTTTAACTCCGCAGCCGCTGAAGCTGCACACCGCTTGGCCTGTCGGTACCTGTCCACTGCCTCCGGAGTCCTATGAGCCAAAAGAACCTGATAGGACTCCTTCTTCAGCTTGAATTCATCCCTCACCGCGGGTGTCTAGGATTACTGCCACGACAGGCACCAACTACCTTGCGGCCACAGCTCCAATCAGCCGCCTCTACAATAGAGGTGCGGAACATGGTCCACTCGGACTCAATGTCCAGCACCTCCCTCGTGACATGTTCAAAGTTCTCCCGGAGGTGGGAATTGAAACTCTCTCTGACAGGAGACTCTGCCAGACGTTCCCAGCAGATCCTCACAATGCTTTTGGGCCTGCCAGGTCCGTCCGGCATCCTCCCCCACCATCACAGCCAACTCACCACTAGGTGGTTATCGGTAGAAAGCTCCGCCCCTCTCTTCACCCGAGTATCCAAAACATGAGGCCGCACATCCGATGACACAACTACAAAGTCGATCATGGAACTGCGGCCTAGGGTGTCCTGGTGCCAAGTACACATATAGACACCCTTATGTTTGAGCATGGTGTTTGTTATGGACAATCTGTGACGAACACAAAAGTCCAATAACAAAACACCACTCGGGTTCTGATCTGGGCGGCCATTTTTCCCAATCACGCCTCTCCAAGTTTCACTGTCGTTGCCAGTTTATTAAGATGCTGTGTCAAATGCTTTTTTTAAATCCATAAACGCTGCAACAACACATTTTTTGCTATCTATTGCAGTGGTTATCTCTTCCGTTATTTCGAATAATGCCATTGATGTTGAGATGTTGGCTCCGTATCCGTACTGTTTGTCTGCGAGTGTTTCGTTGTTATTTATGAATTTGTCTAATCTGTTGTTAAACAGTTTTTCAATAATTTTAGAAATTGTGGAAGTAGAGAAACAGGACTCTAGTTTGTAAACCGGTGTTTGTCTCCAGTCTTATAAATTGGTACGACTTCATTCATTTTATCTTGGAATTTGCATGATAGGTTGCTGATACATGTTAAAAGTTCCGGAATCCTTTCAAAAAGTTTTTTTTATCGTTTCCATATTATATCCTTAACAATCAGTTGAGGTCTTGGATTTATCTTTTTTTCAAATATTGATTATTTCCTCTTGTCACACCTTATTAGAACATAGAGTTGGGGGTTCTATCCGTGGTGTCATTGAAGTCCTCAACTGACTCGGGATCTGGAATATTTTCCTTCAGATTTACATTTCCATCTAAGAAGTATTTACGATAGTCCTTTTTTGCACCATTTCAATAATGCTATTTAGGATGCCCCATGTTGCTCTAACATTGTTTTAGTTCTGGTCCAATAATTGAGTGTAATATTATTTTCTACAAGCTCGTAGTATGCCAGTGAGCTTGTTCTTATACGTTTTGAACTTGTTTTCTGCTTCTGCAGATCTTTGTGTTATAAATGTTCTATATAATGTATTTTTCTTTTTGCAAGCATTTCTCAGTCCTGATTATTTTTCTTTTGCTTCTTATTAAGTTGTTTCAATGTTTGTCATAAAGCACCTTGAATGTTTTAAAACAAAATACCATATGCATCATCAACATCATTTTCACAGCAGACATTGTCCCAACTCTGTCTTCTCAGATCATTTTTGAGAGCTGTCATACTTTGTTCTGTGCATATTCTTCGAAAAGTATTTTTGTCATCCATGTTCCTCTTCCTTTAGTTTCCGTCGTAGATTGTGAAAACCAGCAGATGATCACTGATGTCGGATATTAGCAGGCCACTTGTGGTATTATTATCAAAATCATTAGTATAAATACTATCAATAAGTGTGGCGCTGTGTCCTGAGATTCTGCTCAGCCTTGTGATTGTAGGATATAAACGCAGACTATACATTGTGTCAATAAAGTCATCTATGGGCTTTTGTTTGTTAGGGTTCAAGAGGCCAATGTTGAAGTCTCCACATAAGGAAGTTATTTTTTGACTGATTTCAGTAAACGTTTCTCAAACGTGTCAATGTTTGACTTCAGTGATCTACTGTATACAGTACGTTTTTGCTTTTGTCATGACATATTTCAATGGTTATACATTCTAAGATGTTATCAATAGCTACTTTGTAGTTTAGATTATTCATCATGTATACAGCTACTACCCCTCTGTTCTTGTTGGTTCTGTTGATATAATTTAATTCATATTCTTGTAGGTCAAAATCCATTCCTTTTTTAGTATCCATGTTTCTGAGATAGCGATAATTGTGAAGGGTCCATTGAATTGTTCCAAAAAATGATTCACCCTGTTTTAGTTTGCATATAAGCTTCTGCTGTTTAAATGAATAACAGTTGACATCTGAATTAGGTAACATTTTAGTATGGGGAACATATTCACCATTAATTAGTTGCTTATTAAAGTAACAAATACTTCCATCCATCCATTTCCTACCGCTTATTCCCTTTTGGGATCGCGCGGGCGCTGGCGCCTATCTCAGCTACAATCGGGCAGAAGGCGGGGTACACCCTGGACAAGTTGCCACTTCATCGCAGGGCCATAATTTATATGTTCCCGTAGTGTCCAAAAAACTCTTAACAAATACTTAATTAAGAGTTTTTTGGACACTACGGGAACATATAAGGGGTAGGGTTAGGGTTACAAATAAGCAATAAATCTGAGGTTATTGAGGGAAGACTCTTAGTTAATGGCTTACTGGTTGTATATTAAAGGCCTACTGAAATGAGATTTTCTTATTTGAACGGGGATAGCAGGTCCATTCTATGTGTCATACTTGATCATTTTGCGATATTGCCATATTTTTGCTGAAAGGATTTAGTAGACAACATCCACGATAAAGTACGCAACTGGAGAAAAGCCCTGCCTCTACCTGAGGTCGCAGACGATGACGTCACATGTTGATGGCTCCTCATATATTCACATTGATTTTAATGGGAGCCTCCAACAAAAAAAGCTATTCGGACCGGGAAAACGACAATTTCCCCATTATTTTGAGCGAGGATGAAAGATTTGTGTTTGAGGATATTGATAGCGACGGACTAGAAAAAAAAAAAAAAAACAGGTTAAAAAAAAAAACAGGTTAAAAAAAAAAACGCGATTGCATTGAGACGGATTCATATGTTTTCAGAGACATTTACAAGGATAATTCTGGCAAATTCCTTATCTTTCTATTGTGTTGCTAGTGTTTTAGTGAGTTTAACAGTACCTGATAGTCGGAAGTGTATGTTCACGACCGGGTGCTGACGCGCAGTGTCTCAGGGAAGTCGATGGCAGCTTTATGGACGGCACAAGCTCAGCTGATATCCAGTAAGAAGCGACTTTTTAACCACAATTTTCTCACCGAAACCTGCTGGTTGACATTCGGTCGGGATCCATGTCCGCTCTGATCCATAGTAAAGTTTCACCTCCCTGAATTTTAAACAAGGAATCACTGTGTGTTTGTGTGGCTAAAGGCTAAAGCTTCCCAAATCCGTCTTTCTACTATGACTTCTCCATTATTAATTGAACAAATTGCAAAGGATTCAGCAACATAAATCTCCAAAATACTGTGTAATTATGCCGTTAAAGCAGACGACTTTTAGCTGTGAGTGTGTGCAGCGCTCATATTTCCTAACAGCCCGTGACGTCAAACGTACACGTCATCATTACGTGACGTTTTCAAGAAAAAACTCCCGGGAAATTTAAAATTGCAATTTAGTAAACTAAAAAGGCCGTATTGCATGGTGGGTAGTAGTGGGTTTCAGTAGGCCATTAGGGCCAAGCAGAATAAGGCATTAATAAGTACTTATTAATGACTAATTAAGAGACAATTTGTTACTAATTCACATGTTGATGAGCAACCAATTAATGGTGAATATGTGTTCCCCGTACTAAAGTGTTACCCTGAATTGTACTGCTGATACTGTACTGAACAACCAAAGTTACATTTCTAGTGTCGTGGTGATGGTTACTTTTTGCCATCAGTGGCAACCAAATATGTCAAAAAAAGTAATGCAATAGTATCATTCTCAAATGTTCTGGTTTAAAATATTGTTATCCATAACACTGACTGACATACAGACACATTGTACAGTTTCAGTGGTTTTACATTGCAACAGTTTTGCTGAGATGGTGATTATCAAGGTCATCCTGTACAGTAAATATCATTAAAGTTAAATTCTGCCTTTCCCATAAAGTTTAAAGAGCAATAACTCATCTTGAGCAGATAAGACGCCACACAAGTGTCATGTGTGTCGCTGCCGCCCTTCAACAGGTGTCCCACCTCCAGCAGCCTGATGCTCACCAACACCACTCCTTTGTCAATGAATAACAGAGCTGCACTTTATAAGTTGGAGACATCATTTACACCCCAAAAGCGTACACTACGCCACTGTGTCACCACCACAATAACACAAGTGTTTGACGGATCATGAAGCTCACACTTCCTAACCCGGGCCTGGATGACAGAATACTGTCCCACAAGCAGCTGGACAAGCTGGAGCACGACGAGGCCGGGGACAGGCCCAAGTGGGACAACAAGACCCAGTACATGCTGACCTGCGTGGGCTTCTGTGTAGGACTGGGAAATGTCTGGCGCTTCCCTTATTTGTGTCAGAGTTATGGAGGAGGTGGGTGACACCCGATACACTTCATGTACCCTAAATGCTCCAATTAGAGATCATTCACAGGGCGGGGCCTTAATTGGAGGTAAGTAATACTTGGAGAGCGGGTTACATCTCTGACATTTCAAAAATATTTTGTTTTTTTGATTGATTGATACTTTTATTAGTAGATTGCACAGTACAGCTTTTTCCATACAATTGACCACTAAATGGTAACACCTGAAGAAGTTTTTCAACTTGTATAACTTGGGGTCCACGTTAATCAATTCATGGTAACAGTTTAGTATGGGGAACATACTCACCATTAATTAGTTGCTTATTAACATGCACATTAGTAACGTATTGGCTCTTAATTAGTCATTATTAACTACTTAATGCCTTATTCTGCATATCCTTATCAAACAACCAGTAAGCCATTAACTAAGAGTCTTCGCTCAATAACCTCAGAATTATTGCTTGACCCTAACCCTAACCTTATGTTCCCCTAGTGTCCTAATAACTCTAAATTTAGTCTTTGTTTGATTGATTTATTGATTGAAACTTTTATTAGCAGATTGCACAGTACAGTAAATATTCCGTACAATTGACCACTAAATAGTAACACCCGAAAAAGTTTTTCAACTTGTTTAAGTCGGGGTCCATGTTAATCAATTCATGGTACAATTATATACTATCATCATAATACAGTCATCACACAAGTTAATCATCAGAGTATATACATTGAATTATTTACATTATTTACAATCTGGAGGGTGAGATGAGGAGATTTTGGTTGATATCAATACTTCAGTCATCAACAATTGCATCATCAGAGAAATGGACATTGAAACAGTGTAGGTCTGACTTAGTAGGATATGTACAGCGAGCAGAGAACATAGTGAGTTCAGATAGCATAGGAACAAATATATACATTAGAAATACATTTGATTATTTACATTAGGTTATTTACAATCCGGGGAGACGGAATGTGAAGGGGGGATGGTATTAGTAAATGGTTGAAGTTGCTTGGAGGTGTTGTTTTAGTGCGGTTTTGAAGGAGGATAGAGATGCACTTACTTTTACACCTGTTGGGAGTGCATTCCATATTGATGTGGCATAGAAAGAGAATGAGTTAAGACCTTTGTTAGATCGGAATCTGGGTTTAATGTGGTTTGTGGAGCTCCCCCTGGGTTTTGTGGTTATGGGGGTCATTAAGGAAGAAATTTGACATGTACTGCGGTATCAGCGAGGTATAGCGGATTTTATAGACTAGGCTCAGTGCAAGTTGTTTTACTCTGTCCTCCACTACTTACTTAGAATATGATCCCCATACTAAAGTGTTAACAATATTTCTATATAGTATCCCGATATTCTCAAAACAATGTTACTCATCTCACCATATGAGATATAACTTACTTCACCAATTATTATTTATTTTTATTGTGATTACTTATGGAGTATATTGTGAATAAATTTAGAACAGGAAGTGAACAAAAGTTTTAGCAACTGTTATGTGAAAAAAAAGGGGTAGGATTGAATAAACTCTGTTTCTTCCTACTCCTTTTCGAATTTGTTGAAAAGAGAAACTGGAAAAGGCGATGTATTATGTTGTATGCTTGCATGTACCAAATAAACTCAAACTCAACCCAACTCAAGATAAGACGTTTATATTATCTACAAGGCTGCCATTCTTGTTAAGTCCACGTGACGGACTGAAAAACATGCTGCCACAGCGGTTTAGTTTTATGTTTGCATGTGTCCTATTACAGCCAGACCTCCAACACAATGTGTTCTTTGGCGCTGGTCGCCTTTGAAGTTGGGATATTGATTGGGAAGTCTATGTAAAGCACTTTGAGTCACTAGAAAGAACCGCTATATAATTATCAATCAATTAATGTTTGTTTATATAGCACTAAATCACAAGTGTCTTAAAGGGCTGCACAAACCACAACCTCGGTACAGAGCCCACATACAGTGGGGCAAAAAAGTATTTAGTCAGCCACCGATTGTGCAAGTTCTCCCACTTAAAATGATGACAGAGGTCTGTAATTTTCATCATAGGTACACTTCAACTGTGAGGGACAGAATGTGAAAAAAAAATATCCAGGAATTCACATTGTAAGAATTTAAAAAAATGTATTTGTAAACTATGGTGGAAAATAAGTATTTAGTCAACCATTCAAAGCTCTCACTGATGGAAGGAGGTTTTGGCTCAAAATCTCACGATACATGGCCCCATTCATTCTTTCCTCATCACGGATCAATCATCCTGTCGCCTTAGCAGAAAAACAGCCCCAAAGCAGGATGTTTCCACCCCCATGCTTCACAGTAGGTGTGGTGTTCTTGGGATGCAACTCAGTATTCTTCTTTCTCCGAACACGAGTTGAGTTTATACCAAAGAGTTCTATTTTGGTTTCATCTGACCACATGGCATTTTCCCAATCCTCTGCTGTATCATCCATGTATCCATTTTGGTATAAACTCAACTTGTTGTGTTTGGAGGCAGAAGAATACTGAGTTGCATCCCAAGAACACCATACCTACTGTGAAGCATGGGGGTGGAAACATCATGCTTTGGGGCTGTTTTTCTGCTAAGGGGACATGACGATTGATCCGTGTTAAGGAAAGCATGAATGGGGCCATGTATCATGAGATTTTGAGCCAAAACCTCCTTCCATCAGTGAGAGCTTTGAATGGTTGACCAAATACTTATTTTCCACCATAATTTACAAATAAATTCTTTAAAGTTCCTACAATGTGAATTCTTGGATTTTTTTTTTCACATTCTGTCTCTCACAGTTGAAGTGTACCTATGATGAAAATTACAGACATCTGTCATTATTTTAAGTGGGAGAACTTGCACAATCAGTGGCTGATTAAATACTTTTTTGCCCCACTGTAAGGGCAAGGAAATCTCACACCCATTATAATTCACTTCACTATAGTCAAGTGATAAATACCACATTTATATGAGTATAAGAGTATTTTTCTCTTGAAAATTGTCTACACAAAAAAAAGAAAATAGGGTCCAATATTTGTGCTTTTTGAATAAGCTTTTTCTCCTGTCACTCATTTAGTGACACTGTGGAAACCCTGCTTTTACGTCACATACGCTGTCTCTTGTCGCATAAATGCTACGAACTTTGCATACTTTATGTATTTTTGACCTAAATTACAAATTTTCAATAATTAAAAAAAAACATCAATGCTATTATAATATTGACCGAACCAATCCTAGTGGGCTGTTCCGTATTGTGACCACTGATTGGCTCAGCCTCAGGCAGCATTACTATATTAGATGGAACAGACATTTTCAATGACCAAAAAAGTTTGGAATCTATGAAAATAGTGTAATAGTGGGTGTTATTTAAAGTCCAGAGTGGGGGTACTAAAAAAATTGTTTTATTTATTCCGATTCTAATTCGATTCATAATAATCGATAATTGATCTGGTAACACTAAATGGTCCCCTAGTGTGTGAATGTGAGTGTGAATGTTGTCTGTCTATCTGTTTTGGCCCTGTGATGAGGTGGCGACTTGTGCAGGGTGTACACCGCCTTCCGCACAAATGCAGCTGGGATAGACACCAGCACCCCCTGCGACTCCGAAAAGGACAAGCGGAAGAAAGTGGATGAATGATCTCTCTGTATCTCTCTCTGTCTGTCTCTCTTTCTCTCTCTCTCTCTCTCCCTCTCCCGCTCTCTTCCTCTCTCTCTCAATCTCTACAGTACAGGCCACACCTTCTCATTCAATGCATTCTCTTCATTTTCATGACTACTTACATTGTAGATTGTCACTGAAGGCATCAAAACTATGAATGAACACGTGGAGTTATGTACTTAACAAAAAAAAAAAATTGAAATAACTGAAAACGTGTTTTAAATTCTAGTTTCTTCAAAATAGCCACCCTTTGTTTTGATTACTTTTTTGCACACTCTTGGCATTCTCTCGAAGAGCTTCGAGCACACCTGTGAATTAAAAATTATTTCAGGTGACTACCTCTTAAAGCTCATCGAGAGAATGCCAAGAATGTGCGAAAAAGGAATCGGAGCAAAGGGTGGCTATTTTGAAGAAACAAGAATACAAAACAGGCTTTCTGTTATTTCACCTTTTTTGTTAATTACATAACTCCACATGTGTTCATTCATAGTTTTGATGTCTTAAGTGACAATCTACAATAGGGCTGTGCATCTTTGGGTGTCCCACGATTCGATTCAATATCGATTCTTGGGGTCACGATTCGATAATATATAGATTTTTTTGATTCGATTCGATTCTCGATTCAAAAACAATTTTTTTCCCGATGGGGTCCCTGCGGGTGGGGTGGGTGGTCCCCGCGGCCCTGCGCTGGGTGGTCCTGTGGCGGCCGGCTCGGGTGGGGTGGCCTGGTGTGGGCCGCGCCGTGCTCCCCGGGGGTGGGGGTGGGGTCGGGGGGGCCCGGGTGCTGGTGGGGCGGGGGCGGTCTTCCCGTCCGGCTGCGGGGAGTGTCTGGGTACCCCCGGGCGGGGCGTCCCGTTTTTCTGCCCGTGTGGGGGGTTCTCTCTCGCTGGCTTGGGGTCTGGCTGTCCGCTGCTTCTCTCGTGCCCTGTCCTCTGCCGTGCGTGTCTGTCTGCGGCCTGCTGCCGGCTCTTCCAGGCGACGCGGTGGGCCGGGCTCTGGGGTTCCCGCCGCTGGCCGGTCTGGCTGCATGGGGCGGGTGATCCCTGGTTCCCTGGGCACCACACCTGCTGTTTGGGTTGGGCTCTCTGGGCGGCTGGGTCCGCACTCTGGCTCCCACGCACACTAGGGCTCAAATATATTGTACATACAAACACACATATACTAACACAACACACACCGTTACTCATACATACAAACGTCCATACATTGGTACCTACGCTCCCACATACATACACAAATACATTACATATCTACATACTCCAAGTCCGCCCATCCACGTGCACATTCATGGTACGAACATACATATACTGTACATATACATTCACTGTACAAACATTCATATACACATTCTGTTCATATACAAGTACATATACATACATACACTCATGCACATAATCATGTTTCATCAAATATATATCAATGCTGTTGCCCTAGGGTAAACTGGGTAACACAAGGCATATTGACAGAGCTTAAACCATTGTTACTATAACAATCTACAAGATTAATATAGGTTGCCTCTCTCTCTTCCCTTTCATCTTTCGGTATTCCTTCTTCTTTTTTCCTTTTTTTTCCTTTTTCTTTTATTTTTTTAAATTGTTATTATCTTTCTGGCTATCATTATGTATACGTATTGTTGCATTTGAACAACTGTATTGTTGATAATAGAGTTAATCTATTGGTTTTGTTCATGATCAATAGCGCTTTTTCTATTGGTATTTGTATTGCTCCAGTTTTAGTGTAAAAATGCTCATTGTCATTACTATATTATTTATTTCACTAACTGCTTATTTGCTATCACTTTTACGATCATATTTGTACATATTATGTATGTACTGGTGTTGTTCTATTGTTGTTGTTGTTATTGTTGTATTTGCTGTTGTTGTTTTTGTCTCTCTGTCTAATCCCCCTCTTATCCCCACAATTTCCCCCTCTGTCTTCCTTTTTTTTCTTTCTATCCCCTCCTGCTTCGGCCCGGCTGCACCAAATGATAATATAAATACATTTAATAAAGTCACATTCAAATAAGACAACAAGAGAAGTATCTTACACTTCTCTTTTGTAAAGTAAATCTGAACAGCCGATATGGGCATCTACATCAACTATATGATTTGCCTAAGAAGCTGGACAGGACAAAAAAATAAAAAATAAAAAATAAAAGGATTGTGTATTCATTCAATACATAGGATTTCAGCAGGATCTACCCCAGTCTGCTGACATACGAGCAGAGTAGTAGATTTTTGTGAAAAGCTTTTATAATTGTAAAGGACAATGTTTTATCAACTGATTGCAATAATGTAAATTTGTTTTAACTATTAAACAAACCAAAAATATGACTTCTTTTATCTTTGTGAAAACATTGGACACAGTGTGTTGTCAAGCTTATGAGATGCGATGCAAGTTTAAGCCACTGTGACACTTTCTTTTATTTTTATAAATGTCTAATGATAATGTCAATGAGGGATTTTTAATCACTGCTATGCTGAAATTATAACTAATATTGATACTGTTGTTGATGATATTAATTTTTGTTTCGATACTTTTGGTTTGTTCTGTGTCGTGTTTGTGTCTCCTCTCAATTGCTCTGTTTATTGCAGTTCTGAGTGTTGCTGGGTCAGGTTTGGTTTTGGAATTGGATTGCATTGTTATGGTATTGCTGTGTAGTGGTTTGTTGGATTGATAAAAAAAAAAAATAATAAAAAAAATAAATAAATAAAAAAAAAAGCGATTTTTTAAAAATTTGAATCGATTCTGAATCGCACAACATAAACGATTCGATTCGTATTCGAATCGTTTTTTTCCCACACCCCTATTCTACAATGTAAATAGTCATAAAAAGAATGAAAATGCATTGAATGAGGAGAACTTGTGTACTATATATATATATACATATATATGTTTTTTTAAGATTACATTTCTGGATAAAAAACAATAAACAGCTATAATTTTTGTTATTATTGTTATTATTTTATTATACAGTCATCACCCCAAGAATCAGAATCAAATGGAATCGTGAGTTGGCCAACGATTTCCACTTCTAATCTCCAGGGCTCTCATAAAATTGTAATGAATTCCAACGGTTGAGGGATGCTTTTTCCAAAACGTTGCGAGGCGAATAAAGACCGACTGTTTCTTGCAGGGGCCTTTATGATTCCCTTTCTAATCCTGCTGGTCCTTGAAGGCATCCCACTTTTATATATTGAGTTTGCCATCGGTCAGCGTTTGAGGGGAGGCAGTCTAGGAGTGTGGTCCTCCATTCATCCTTACCTGACTGGGATTGGTGAGTGCCTATTGTAAGTTGAAGTAAAACGTAAGAAAAATAAATCAACATTTTGTATGTCTAGGTATCGCCTCCATGTGTGTATCGATAACCATCAGTCTGTACTACAACACCATTATTGCTTGGATTCTTTGGTACTTCTTCAACTCCTTTCAAGAGCCTTTGCCCTGGAGTCAGTGTCCTATGAATGACAACCTAACAGGTACAGCAGGACCACCACTCAACAATACTTGTGAATTAGGGAGAAAAAAAGTGATTTCATGTTCGCAGGACTGGTCTTCGAGTGTGAAAGGAGCTCGCCTGTGGACTATTTCTGGTACAGGGAGACATTAAACACCACCACCAACATCGTGGATGATGGTGGGATACAGTGGTGGACTTTACTGTGTCACATCTGTGCCTGGTCTGTACTTTACATATGCATTGTTCGTGGTATCGAGACTACAGGGAAGGTACAGAATAACTTCCTAATGACATGATATAAAATACTCTGTTCACTTATAATAATGATGATGTGTTTATTCATCTTGAAGGCTGTGTATGTGACTTCAACGCTTCCGTATGTGGTGCTGACCATCTTTCTGATAAGAGGGCTGAGCCTGAAAGGATCTTTGAGTGGGCTCAAGTTTCTTTTCACACCCAATGTAAGTTAATTGTTTTTGTTTATTCAAAGCACTTTAAAAAACTTTGTGAATTTATTAATACTAAACTAATGCTTTTTATTATTTTCAATCAATCAATCAATGTTTATTGATATAGCCCCAAATCACAAATGTCTCAAAGGACTGCACAAATCATTACGACTACAACATCCTCGGAACACACTTTTCCTCAATTTTGAATATTTAAATACAATGAAAAATTCTGGGAAATTAATTTCCGCCATTTTCCAAATTCTGAAAGTAAAAATATAACGATACATACACATGTGGCTAACATGCATGTAAAGTGTTTGCATGCTAGAAAGATGACACTAAGTAATAATATTCATGACTTTTATCTAACAACTACACATACGGCTAACATGCATGCTAAGTGTTAGCAAGATAGCGCCGAGTAACAACACTGCATCTATGAATTTTTGTTTTATAACTACACATTTAGTTAAAATACATGCTAAGTGTTAGAATGCTACATGATTTTATCAAGTGACAATACCCATGACTTTTAGTTTTACACCTACACAATTAGCTAATATGCATGACAAGTGTTAGCATGCTTGCAAGAAAACACCAGGTAATGATATTCAATACTTTAAGTTTTAAATATAACTAACATGCATGCTAAACGTGAACATTGTAGCAGTGAAGTGAAGTGAATTATATTTATATATTGCGCTTTTTCTCTAGTGACTCAAAGCGCTTTACATAGTGAAACCCAATATCAAAGTTACATTTTTAAACCAGTGTGGGGGGGAACTGGGAGCAGGTGGATAAAGTGTCTTGCCCAAGGACACAACAGCAGTAACTAGGTTGGCAGAAGCGGAGATCGAACCAGGAACCCTCAAGTTGCTGGAACGGCCACTTTACCAACCGAGCTATACCTCTCCAAGATCGCAGAGAGTAACAATATCCATTACTTTTACTTTCATACCTACACAATTGGCTAAATAAAATGCGGCTAAAAAGTGGCAGCAATGCACGCGAGCAAGAAAGCGGCAAGTAACAATCCATGACTTGAAATTTTTTACCTACTATTAGATAATGCATGCTAAGTATTAGCATAACACCAATTAACAATATGTATGACTTTTAGTTTACACAACAGGCTAACATACATGCTGAGTGTTTGCATGATAGCAAGATAATACTAGCTAACAATATGTGTTAGTTTTAAAGCTACACAATTGGTTAAAATGCTAACAGTTAGCATGTTAGCACTAAGTACAAAGAGGTCAGATGTCCCGGATGAATTGAGCATTTTGACTTCGGAACAGTTTGAAACAATTGTGGTTGATTGTAAGACAAAACCAAAAAATATCAATTGGAATTTCAGAAATTTGACTTTTCACTTCCTGTTTGCAACTTTGATAAATTCATATGGGAGACATTTTCAATTCACTTCGGAATATTGCATGAATCTGTACAATACATACTTGCCAACCTTGAGACGGGGGCGTGGTTAAGAGGGGTGGCGTATAATTTACCAACTCGAGTATTATATATATATTTCATATATATATATATATATATATATATATATATATATATATATATATATATATATATATATATATATATATATATATATATATATATATATATATATGTATATATATATATATATATATATACATATATATATATATATATATATATATATATGTGTGTGTGTGTGTGTATGAAATACTTGACTTTCAGTGAATTCTAGCTATATATATTTATTTTATTATATATATGAATAAAATAAATAGTTGAATTTCGGACGGCACTTATCAAATACACAGTAATAAAAACATTTGTTCTACTAACTGTACTGTGCTTGCTGGTTACTAAAAAAAAAACACACTTACCTTTCACTATTTGAGTAACCTTTGTTCTGCCATTTGCGTATTGGCGAGCGATCTCCGTATCCGGGAACATCCTTCACGGATTTTGTTGTAGACATCCGCAAATGAGAACCGGATGTTGCTTTCAGCTATCAGCATAGCCATCTTTGTCTCAGCATAAGCAATACGATATTATTTCTTTAGGGTGTGTGACAGGAAAAAAGCTCCAAAGAAGTTTTTTTGGCTCCGCCTGTTGGTTTCCATCTATGCATCTCTTGTACCCAAACATATTTTAAATCTAGAAGACAAAAAAAAAAACATTTTGTCTTCAGGTTTATATGGAATATTACTAACAAATACTACTATTTCGTTTTTCTTTATGCCTTAAAAGGAGCATGATTGCAAGCCTATGTCTACTATGGAGAAGATGACAGATGAGATGATTACATATACATTGAAAAAGGCCATATACTGTACATTTAACATGAAAACATATATCCATCCATTCATTTTCTACTGATTGTCCATTTTAGGGGTCACGGGGGGCGCTGGAGCTTATCATATATCCATGGCTTTAATTGTTTTCAAGCCTGTTAGTAAGCACAAATGCGAAAAAATTATAGCACTGACTTCCATGAAACTTGTCATAAAAGTATGGATATACAGTTGCTGTATTTGTTGTACAGTAGAGGTGTACGAAGAAATCGATTCACATCCAAATAGATTCTTGTTCATCCTGATTCAAAACATTTTTTATATATATGTATAAATATTGTAAAAATATGTTTTTAAGCCACCTCCATGCCACTAGAAAAAGCTTTTCCAAAGTTTAACCTGTTTTCAAAAAGTTTCATAAAAATCATTACACCGAACAATACATTGTGAGAATTGGCTTGAATTATCTATGGCCCCCGGGATGATAATTGATTAGCATTAGAACCGGCCCGCAAGCTACAGCCACCTGCTGCTGTTTTGCACTCACCAATGCTCTATCAGTGTTGGCGCTAGAAATGTTCAAAATGGCCGAGGACCCAATTATGTCATTAAAACTGGGTCCCACAGTAGATTTTTGGGGTCCAACGTTTTTGTAACCGTTTTGAAAACAAATGATAAATGTATGCATTATCCTGTTATATCTCACATTCTATCAATCAATCATCAATCAATCAATGTTTATTTGTACAGCCCTAAATCACAAGTGTTTCAAAGGGCTGCACACATACTTGCCAACCCTCCCGATTTTTCCGGGAGACTCCTGAATTTCAGTACCCCTCCCGAAAATCTCCAGGGGAACTTCTCACGATTTCCACCCAGACAACAATATTTGGGGCATGCCTTAAAGGTCTTTAAGCCTAAAAAGAAAGGTCTTTTATCAATGCGTATTACCAACCATGACATATGGAGCTGAAACCTGGGCATTGTCAAATAAAATGGAAAAGAAAATAGCAGCAGCACAACACAATATGGAAAGAAATATGCTCGGAATCACATATAAAGACAGAAAAACAAATGAATAGGTGTGAAAACAAACGCAAGTCCAAGACATTATGAGAACTATCAAATTAAGTAAGTGGAAGTGGGCTGGACATATCAGTAGGAGAACAGATAATAGATGGACTTCCCTAATTAAATCATGGAGACCCATGGATGGGAACAGAAATAGAGGAAGACAGAGAGTGAGATGCCAAGATGAAATAGACAAATATTGGGGAACAGTGCAGTGTCAGGGAGCAGCTAGAGATTGTTCACTATGGCAGAAACATGCTGAGGCTCATCCAGCAGTGGACTGACAACGGCTGATGATGATTAAAGGCAATGCCTTTAACGTCCTCTACAACCTGTCGTCATGTCCGCTTTTCCTCCATACAAACAACGTGTCGGCCCAGCCTCATATTATATGCGGCTTTTACGCACGCACGCACGCAAGGCATTTTTGATGAACACAGCCATACAGGTCACATTGAGGGTGGCCGCATAAACAACTTGAGTACTGTTACAAATATGTGCCACACTGTGAACCCAAACCAAACAAGAATGACAAACACTTTTCAGGAGAACATCTGCACCGTAACACAACATAGACACAACAGAACAAATACCCAGAACCCCTTGCAGCTCTAACTCTTCCGGGACACTACAATATTAACCCCCGCTACCACCAAACCTGCCCCCCCCACCCACCACCACGCCTATCTCCCGAATTCGGAGGTCTCAAGGTTGGCAAGTATGGCTGCACAAGCCACAACGACATCCTCGGTTCAGGTTCTATATTGTGTTTTGGAAAAAGGTTGTCATAAACGTTACTTAATTCATTAAAAAAACAATACAAAAGAAAACAAATTTTTATGCATACCTAAATGTATTCAGTTGGAAACATTCATTCACTTTCTTCATTCCTTCATGGATCTAAATTTTACTGCTCCTGGTAGTTTTTTCTATATTTTCATTGTAATATTTTCAGAAGGTATTTGTTCTGTTTTTCGCCAAAGTAAGGCAAAGAAAAAATCTGAAGTTGTCATTATTTTTTAGTTTTAATGCCATAATTTTAATTGTCCAGCCTGCGTGTGCACAGATTTTCCTCCATTCGGCTCCAGAGATAAAATGAGTTTGAATCAAGAATGGATTCTGAATGGAACCATCACCTCAGAGATCAGATTAAATCATTAGATGTCCAAAGATGGGCAGCACGGTGGGGGATGGGTTAGTGCGTCTGCCTCACAATACGAAGGTCCTGAGTAGTCCTGGGTTCAATCCCGGGCTCGGGATCTTTCTGTGTGGAGTTTGCATGTTCTCCCCGTGACCGCGTGGGTTCCCTCCGGGTACTCTGGCTTCCTCCCACCTCCAAAGACATGCACCTGGGGATAGGTTGATTGGCAACACTAAATGGTCCCTAGTGTGTGAATGTGAGTGTGAATGTTGTCTGTCTATCTGTGTTGGCCCTGTGATCAGGTGGCGACTTGTCCAGGGTGTACCCTGCCTTCCGCCAGATTGTAGCTGAGATACAGTGGGGCAAAAAAGTATTTAATCAGCCACCGATTGTGCAAGTTCTCCCACTTAAAATGATGACAGAGGTCTGTAATTTTCATCATAGGTACACTTCAACTGTAAAAGACAGAATATGGAAAAAAAAAAATCCAGAAATCCACATTGTCGGAATTTGAAATAATTTATTTGTAAATTATGGTGGAAAATAAGTATTTGGTCAACCATTCAAAGCTCTCACTTATGTAATGAGGTTTTGGCTCAAAATCTCACGATACATGGCCCCATTCATTCTTTCCCTAACACGGATCAATCGTCCTGTCCCCTTAGCAGAAAAACAGCCCCAAAGCATGATGTTTCCACCCCCTTGCTTCACAGTAGATATGGTGTTCTTAGGATGCAACTCAGTATTCTTCCTCCAAACACGACCAGTTGAGTTTATACCAAAATGGATACATGGATGATACAGCAGAGGATTGGGAAAATGTCATGTGGTCAGATGAAACCAAAATAGAACTTTTTGGTATAAACTCAACTTGTCGTGTTTGGAGGAAGAAGAATACTGAGTTGCATCCCAGGAACACCACACCTACTGTGAAGCATGGGGGTGGAAACATTATGCTTTGGGGCTGTTTTTCTGCTAAGGGGACAGGACGATTGATCCTTGTTAAGGAAAGAATGAATGGGGCCATGTATCGTGAGATTTTGAGCCAAAACCTCCTTCATCAGTGAGAGCTTTGAATGGTTGACCAAATACGTATTTTCCACCATAATTTACAAATAAATTCTTTAAAATTCCTACAATGTGAATTCCTGGATTTTTTTTTCACATCCTGTCTCTCACAGTTGAAGTGTACCTATGATGAAAATGACAGACCTCTGTCATCCTTTTAAGTGGGAGAACTTGCACAATCGGTGGCTGAGTAAATACTTTTTTGCCCCACCGTAGGCACCAGCGCCCCCCGCGACTCCAAAGGGAATAAGCGGTAGAAAATGGATGGATGGATGTCCAAAGATTCACACTCCTATTGTATAGTTTATCAGCCTATTTGTCTGAGTAATCTACTCAACCAGTTGCATGTACCTAAGCATGTGGTTGCAGTATTCGTGCAGCAATACTAATTGCTTCAAAAACAAGTTTATGTTTATGATGAAATGTTTCCACTGTGCAGCTGTCAGAGCTGGCTAAACCTGCAACATGGATGAACGCAGGTGCTCAAGTCTTCTACTCCTTCTCTTTGGCTTTTGGCGGCCTCATCTCCTTCTCCAGCTACAACTCTGTACAGTAAGTGATGACTTACTGTAAGTGATGACTTACTGTACGATGTGAGCCACATGCGCATCATTTGGAATCAATGCTATTCCAGTAACAACTGTGAACAGGACGCTGTGATCATATCCATCATAAACGGCCTGACGTCTGTGTTTGCTGCTACGGTCATCTACACCGTCATTGGCTTCAGGGCCACGCAACGGTTTGACAGCTGCCTTGCTAGGTACGTCACATTCCCGCTCACTTTTATACACCAGACACATTTTTCACTTGATGTATTTCCCTTTTATATTCCAGCAACATCCTGACACTGCTGAATACGTTTGATCTTCCTGAGGGCCACGTCACTGCCAACAACTACACAGAGGCGTTACAACATTTCAATGCAACTCAACCTGGTGTTGTTCAAGGCCTGGACCTGAGCAGCTGTGATCTAAATACATTTCTCAGTGAGGTAGGGATGTAATTACATACATGAAAAGTTCACGTCACGTCATCGTGAGCAAAATTATGATGGTGTGTGTTAATTATGACGGTGTGTGTTATTATGTTGAATGTGCTCAAAATTCACTACTACACACACTGAAATATGTTGAACAAGTTTGTGCATTTTGCAAAATGCTTCACTAGTAGTGTTTTGCTGTTATAATATGTTATCTGTTTTATTGGCCAAGCTTTTATTGTTTTAAATAATGGTTTGTACTAGTGATGTCCCGATACCAATATTTTGGTGCCAATACCAAAATTATTTCGATACTTTTTGGTACTTTTCTAAATAAACGGGATCACAAAAAATTGCATTATTGGCTTTATTTTAAAAAAAAAATCCTCACGGTACATTAAACATATGTTTCTTGTTGCAAGTTCGTCCTTAAATAAAATAGTGAACATACAAGACAACTTGTCTTTTAGTAGTAAGTAAGCAAAAGGATTCCTAATTTATCCGCTGACGTATGCAATTGTGTCATTTTCCATTCTACTAGTTTGTCAAAATTAATAAAGACGAGTGGTAGAAAATGAATTATTCATCTACTTGTTCATTTACTGTTAATATCTGCTTACTTTCTCTTTTAACATGTTCTACACTTCTGTGGACCGGTACTTTTCATAAGCGGTAAAGTACCGAATATGATTCATTAGTATTGCGTACAACCATAGTTTTTACTGTAGCATGTTAAGACTTATTTGAATCTTGAGTGAATTATATTTATGTAGCACTTTTCTCTAATGACTCAAAGCACTTTACATAGTGAAACCCAATATCTAAGTTACATTTAAACCAATGTGGGTGGCACTGGGAGCAGGTGAGTAAAGTATCTTGCCCAAGGACACAACGGCAGTGACTAGGATGGCAGAAGCTGGGATCGAACCTGGAACCCTCAAGTTGCAGGCACGGCCACTCTACCAACCGAGGTATACCGCCCCATTTAAATAAAAAGTGCGTAACAAATAAGTGAAATTGTTATTTATTTTTTCTAAAAGGCGTTGTTGCATTCTACTCTGTTCAGTGGTTCTTGAACGCACTGTAAAAACACCTTTGTCTCGTATTCCTCTGACTATTGAACGATCACTCTGTTGTAAGCAAGCACAGCTTGTAGGTTCAATGTGCATAATTGAATATTTTCTCTGCTCAGACAGCAATGTGTTTATATGAGTTTAGATTGGGGTAAGTCATTTCTTAATGGAGAAAGATGTTACTGTCTCTCATTTTCATCTTAGCACTGTTTATCAAAGTGTAGTTTTTTGATAACTTTAGTTTAATACCAACTGTCGGAATTATTGCCGCAGTTATTGTTATTATCCTTCATGATTAGATCCCTGTAGTGAGGTAAACATTTCATATATCTCAGAATGACTACAGTGGAGCCTGGTCAAGTTAGAGTAGGTTAGAATACCTTAGTTTTTGGTAGTGATCGGCTC